>NC_092827.1:58749794-59052824 GCF_039878825.1 Excalfactoria chinensis | reverse complement strand
CCTGTCTTATTTTAAAGATCTTTAAAATCCTTCTAGATATGTATCTTTACACCTTTTAAAGTGCTGATTATCTTAACATCCATCTATGTTTATATGACAAATGTGGGATCCAGAAGTTCCAGCTCTAAGGGGCTTTCTTACGTTGACTACTGCTGATGAACGAGTCTTCATTCTTCAACCTTGCTCTGCAACTTTTTTTTATTGAAGCAGTTTTGGATTTCTCCTTTCTGTAGAGTCAGAAGTGATTGTGTTTGTTTAGAGAAGAAAAATTACATCTGTTCAGTAGTATAAACATAGTTACATACAAAATAATATGGCATCACTGTCTGCAAGCACCCTCCATGGTTTTGGAGCCCTGCTTTATTACAGAATGAAACAAAACTTGGCCTGAAAGAATTTCACCCAGTTATACAACAAGAATATAAACAACAAGTGGAGTAAGGCGATAAAGAAGACAAAGTAGCAAAGAAGATGGTGCATGCCTTGCTTACTCCCTCAGAACTATGATAATGTGTTGAGAAAATTAGGAGCCCTTTTATCTCAGAGATTGCTTGCTGTTGTGTGTGACCATGAGCTGTTCTGCATGTATCGGTTTGGCTTGACAAAAGTGGTTACTCCCTTGTGAAACAGAAGGGCTGAGGTCTTTAGGGAGATGAATGTGATTAAACTTGATGGATTTAACCCAGTGTCTGCTACTGAAGTGAAGAAAGATTAAAGAGTTGACAATAATATAAAAGATAATCCAAAGTAGTTTATCTTCTGCTGCAGTCTGAACTGGTAGTTTTGTGTTATCCCTCTGGGAATTTTGTATGTTTATTGATAAAGGGTTATTTTACTACATGTTCACCTGTTTAGAAAACTTTCAATTTATTTTTTTAATTATTATTTTTTATTATTATTATTTATTTTTCCTGTTTAGAATGGATAGGATAAACTTGCAGTTTATCTCATCCTGGAAATCAGTGTCAGTGTAGAAGAAAGCAGAAGGGCTACATGTCACACTTTAACTTCAAGATAGTATGTGCAAGAGTCTCCATTAACCTCTGGTAAACTTTGGATGCTCCAGTTTTCTGGCTTAATGAAACCTTAAAGAGCTTGGAACTTTCTGATCAAGCTATCGCGTGGTTGTCTCCACAGGCAACACATTGCCAAAGCTAAGATAAGGAAAGGCATCCGAGCTACACCCTACTTGCTTTAAGAGAGGAAACTGCTGACAGGGAGTTCTTGGGAAGAGCTCTGTAACTCCGTAGGGGACAATAAAGATGAAGTAGATGTTACTGGCCGTGGTGTGTAAGCTGTCAAGACTGCTGCAGGACTTGAGAACTGGAGGAAAGAAAATGTGCTATTTTTATTTTTTAACATTTATCTTTTTATTTTTTTACTTTATTTTTTTTCTGGTTGACAAAGCTTTGTTGAAAGCACAGTGTTGAGTAGACACCCTGAAACACTGTCCAGAAGTTTCTGTAATCTTTTAATACGTTGTAAGCTCCAGCGGTCAGTTTGCATGTTTTCAGATTTAACCTGTGTTGTTTTCAGCTAGATACACATTCTATTACTCAGGTAACAGCAATTGCTGATTATATCAAGCAGCTGGCATTCTGTGACAACTGTTAGATGGCCAGTGGGAAGTTAGCTATGTCAGCAGGACTTTCATATTTTCTGTACGTTTTGTTGTGGGGAACTGGTTTTCTGACAGTTAAAAGATAAATGGGAGCTATGCATTCTCTGCCTCCTTATTTCCATTCTGATCAATGTGCAGTTGTGATAATCTGATAATAATGCACATATGTGCCTTTGTGTGCTGATTAAACTAACAGAGGTTTTGGGGACACATGGTAAATCAGATCTGTCTAGCTTTTCTCTGCTTCACTTGCCTTTTAACACAGCATTCATTCAGTTGTATTCTTAATCATATCCCTCATATTTTTTTTCTGTTGCTCATTGGTGTTCATTGGTGAAGGGGTAGACTTACACTTTAGAATGCATACTTGAAAACATTAGGGTTGCAGTTGTGGGGGGGGGGGGAGTGAGTTGTAGTTATGTCTAATTAAACTCCCATCAAGACCTCAGGTCTAAATTACACCTTGAAAAATTCAAATAACAAAGGCTGAGAAATCCACCGTGTTTGTGCTCTGCTTTAGAAGAACCATGCAAAAATGAGAAAGTGTAGTAAGAAGAGTCTAAAAAGCACAGCTAAAAGAACTGTAGCCTTGCAAGGGGCGTGAATGAGATGGTGTTGGGAGCACAAAGCCAGTGCTTACCATCTGTTAGAAGGATTTAAGAATGGATGAAGTCAGTATGGTGTAAGGGAAACTGTTGATCCCAGCCTGAACCTCTGATTAACCATCTGAGGCAAGCAGCGAGTCAGCTGTGGGAGCACAGGTGAAGGTAATTCAGCTGTGCTCCCAGAAGGGGTGGAGCTTGACTCCACCTCTCCTAGATCCCATTTAAGGGCTGACCACCACTAAGGTAGCATTTCTCTCTGGAGATTTCTCCTTTGTGAAGTTTTTGTGGTGAGCATCAATATTGGTAAGCATCCATCTCAACTGAAAGCCTCAGCACTGGTGAGTCTTTTCTAAGATATAGTTATTCACTCTGTAATTACAACTGTACACTTGTCTTATTCTAACTATACATATGGTAATGGTGATTGCTGGGGGAAAAAGTACCAACATTGTTCAGAAACCTGAAGTTATGTCTGAACTTGAGGGAGTCTAAAAGGACCTTTAACCTTGATGGACTAAAAGTAAGAGCACAACTGGGTAAGCCAAAAAGTAACTTTGAGAAAACCAGGATGGACTATGCCTTTGACAAGGCACGGGTTCATCAACTCGGTAGGGAAGCAACAGAGGTGAGATATGACTGAGAGGTGCAAAATCATGAGGTGAAGACTGTTAGCCTTTGCTTTTTGTCAGCATTTCTTCTAACATAAAAATTAGAGAGCATGCAGAGTAACTACAGTCTGGAAACCGAAGTGTCTCTTTGCATAAGACACTTTGAGGACTCTTTTGCTAAACAGCATTCTTGATAAAAGCTGATGTAGGTCAATGGAGGAATGAAAGAGGTTTGTAGTAGAGGAATCCTTAGAGTGTGGTTGGTTCATGTAAATAACAGAAAGACCTTTCTCTGACCAAGGGTACTTTTATTTGAACTTAAATATTAATCATGTAACAACCACGTGAGTGACTCTGCTGATATACTCTGTACTATTTAGAAAACACTGAAGCACAAATGTTTGAAGATGCAAAAATGTTTAAGGGATTTGTTTTCACACTGTCTTCTTAGGAGTCTTGTGATCGCTTTCTTTCGGATATTCCTGTCACCAGAGAGCAGATGAACCACTATCGAGCTGCTGCAGAGACTGCTCAGAGTGAACTAGCAGCACTGTCAGTGAAGTATGACTGTGCCCATTCAGAGGTACGCTTAAAACCACCTCCAAACACTTCTCTATATCTGAAGATTTTCTATAGTACGTTTCTGCAGAGAACAGAAAGTACAAAAATTCTTTGTTTTATTAAAAACTTCTTGTAGCACCTGAACCTTAAAGAAGATCATCAATTAAATCTATTTTACCATAGTTAGCTGAGTATGGGAAACAACAAGAATGTGCAATACTATAGAAGAATGAATTAATAATACAGTGGTGGATGTCCATCAGCTGAGCTTGAATTTGACCAGTTGATCCCGAAATTACTCCAGAGATCCTCTACAGTTATCCAGGATCATTTCATGTTTGAGAACTCACAAAGGATTTCATGGTCTCATAGAATTTTTTTTACTGGAAATCTTGAATGACTTCATTGCCAGCATGACTGACTGATTTATAGACTCCTTCAGCTCTGTTTTTGCAAGGCAAAAGAATAGGCAAGAAAGCAGCTGTTCATGCTCTTGTTTAAGACCTTCATGACCCAGCTGAGGTCAGAGCCCAGTTATGTTGAATGCTCTTAAAATTCATGATATGGGATTATTCTTGTTGTTTGTTTTTCCTTGGAACTGACCACAGACAATAGTGAAAAATATCACATTTTGAAAGTGAGTTCAACTACAGAGAAATGTTAAGGTTATGAACAGTTTAAGCTACCATAACTTGGCCCAGCTGCCAAATAAAGCAATCCTATTGTTCCTTCAGCTGCCCGTTTCCTTCCCCACACTGCCCCATCCCTTGCTTTAGCGAAAATGTCTGTGTTGTGTTATGGTGTGCTGGTTTGGGGAACTGATCCAGCAGGAAGATGAAGCCTTTCCTTCTGGGTTGTTTTTCACTTGGATCGGTTTCCTGATGTATTTCACCTCATTGCTGTGTGAGTGTCCCTGATAATGCAAAGAAAAGAGTGAATTTACAATGTGAAGTCTATGAGATGGGGAAAGGACAAAGCTGCTCTTCTCAAAATCAGTGCTGGCTCATGCCAGCTCCAAAGGCAGTAACTGCTCAGCTGCCTTAACAGCTGGAATTTTACTCTGAGCATCTTGGCTTTGCTCATACTGGAAGCTTCTGGGAGAGCTATTAATGTTTTTTGCCTCTCCTGTATTACGGCTAAATGTCTTAAATATTTAATTCCTTTATTTATTTATTTATTTTTGCCACAAATTTTAACTTGTATGTCAGAAAGAGCATTTAATGTGGTTTAATTATTTGCATGCTAATCTTATACAGTAGAAGTTAAATGCTATTTCTGGCATCTTACTGCTTATAACTGGAATTGTCAGGAAAGCTGAAACAATTCTTAGTGACTCTTGTGGCAAAGTTTAACTGTAAATGATGTGTTAAATATAGCAGTTCAATTGTTTTCCTTTGTTATGTTTATGTGCCCGGTGCATCTGCTGAAAGCTCAGTCCTTTGGAGAAGTTTGTAGCGGAAATAGTTCAGTGGAAGTTGGTATTCTAACGAAAATTAAGAAGGGAAGATAAATAAAAACAAATGAATTCCACAAGATGCTGGGAAGCTCCAGCACCATCTTTCCAGTGCCTGACCACCCTTTCTGAGAAGTAGTATTTCCTAACGTCCAGCCTGAATCTCCTCTGCCGCAGCTTGAAACCATTCCTTCTAGTCCTATCACTAATGACACAGGGGAAGGACTGACCCCCAGCTCACTACAACCTCCCTTCAGAAAGTTATAGAGAGCAATAATGTTTCCCCTGAGCCTCCTCCAGGCTGAACATTCCCAGATCTTTGTCTTCCTCCTTGAAAGTCTGTCTTGCTGTTTCTGTGTAAGTCTAGTTACATTTCACTGAATTATATAACCAAAAAATAACTGTTTCCTTAAGGTGAGAAGAGGTTTCCTTAGAGCACAGCTCTCAAAAGTTATCTTGGCATTTGGATACGCAGCAAGTCATCAAAAGGCTCCACCCTCATAAAAGAGGATAGTGTTACTGCAGCTTTCTGCAGCTACAGATTATGGAATTGTGCACCAGAGCTGGGAACAGGGAGGAAGCATGCAAAAAAAAAAAAAAAAAAAAAAGCGAGAATAGAGGTGTTAATTGCTGTGTTTTATTGTATATGCATAGGTGAGGTGAATTAAGGTTCTGCAGGAGAACTAATGGGCATTTTCTAAATTCTGATATTGCTAGCAGATGTATCTTACAGGCAGAGATTAACGTAAGAAATGGTATGATATGACGCAACAGCAACTTTTAATTTCTCTTGTATTTTCTAGTGACGTGAGCATAGTTAACTCCTTCCATTTAGTCTCACAGTGGTAGAATCTTTTCACGCAGGACTGAATCTTTTGTTCCAGAAATAATTTTTCTTGTCATGTTACTGAAGTTTTAATGTTCATATTTTTCAACCTGTACAAAATTATTCTTTTAATGAATATTCTTGTTTTCTCTTTATAGCTTCTTGAACTCAGGTCCAGAATGATCTCAAAAGAAACCTCTTTAAAGGAGCTGAAGTCTGAAGCTGAAAACTACAAGGAAAACAGTGCTAGGCAGGCATCTCTCCTCTTGTCTTTGCAAACCCGAGTTCGGGAGACAGAAGAAGAGTTAAGCATGGCTGTGGCTTCTAAAAAACAGGCTGAGCTGACAGCTCAGGCAGCACTGAAGGAAAACTGGGAGCTGAAGGAGAAACTTCATGAGCAAAATGCGAAACTTAAGTAAGATTAACGTGAGATAAAAAATTTTTGATGACAAAAAGCAGCAATGGTCAACAGAAAATAAGGTGGTGGACGTACTTAATTGCAAATCTGGATTGTGTTGTGTTGCTTTGCGAAGTGACTGTACTTGATGGAAAGAATTGAAACTTATATCTTGGTTTGAGTTGTTAGACCTGAAATAGGACTTTAAGAGTTGTGTCCTATGGAGAAGAAATCAAATGAGTCAGCTTGGTTAAACCACAGTATATACAAAAAATGAGTGGAGGACTGTTTGGATAGTTTCCTAATTCAGATCTTTCCATGTGCCTCACTGAGGAAGAAACGCGTTCTATGCCTTTCATAGCAGAGCTCAGATGAGCATTACCTGAAACTACAACCTATTGCTCTGGTCTGTCCTCATCATGTGGTGCCTTTTGCAGATGTTACCTGTCAGATGGATGGGCCACATAGATCAGGGTGGTGCAGCAGAACCACCACTCATAACTCTTTCATCTCATCTGTGTCACAGCTGGAACTGGAACAGTGTCAAGTGAATTTCTTCCTTTGTATAAAGCTGTCTGTGAGTGTAATGAAATAATAGTGAATTCTTACCTATACCATAACAGAGTTTGATATATCTATTCAGGTTCGTGTACCTTGAAGGGAGTATATTAATGTTTCTTCAACTTTGAATAAGGCTATCTTTCTTTGTCTGACTTTCTTCCTGCTTTCTGGACCTTGCATTAAGAGCTAGAAAAGAGTTAACCAGATTTGTGTTTCCCAAATCAGTATTTTACACAGCTTGTCTAGGCTTTATGAGTTAGAAGTGGATAATTATTTTAGTATCTAGACAATTCCAGTACAGTACACTTGTCTATGACCAGCTGAATTGGCAGAAGACCTTCCTGAAGAGCTCTCATGTTGGCTAGCAAAGGCTTCAGATATAATTCCAATATAAACAAGGGGATAGTAAAGCCAAAAAGCATATTCTAGAAGTGTAGAAAACACAGTCTCTAAGAATATGGTTGTGAAGATTCTTTAATTTTTTTTTTTTTTTTCTTGTTTGTGTCACTAGGAGAAATCTGTCAAAACATGTCAAAATTAATCTGTTGTTACAGTGATAAGGTTGGTTTTGTGTAGCATAAACCTGCTCTGTCTCACTCAGTGTGGTTCTGTCATCTAGTTGGCTGCTTGCTTTTACCCATGTCACTTGAACCAGCACTTCCACGTGTGTTGCTACATGGTTGTCCCGGGGTCTGCTTCATGGGAAAATTAACCAAATAAAAAGCTTAATTTCTGGTTCTACCAATCCCAGGTCTAGTTGGCTGCACAATTTGGTGTACTACCAGGCTGCTAGCAAAAGGGAAGGGTCAAGGGGAGGGTGAGTCTGCTCTTCCAGAAAGAACAAACATGTTGGATTAAACTAATGATGAATCTATGCTTTCAGAGCTTTTTCTGATCCTTTACTGATGGTTACAGGTGCCACTTAATACCAGTCAATGTATTGATTTAGTGAACTGTAATTTATTCTGACCACCTTGGTTAACATGTAGCTGTTCATAATTAGATGTTCAAGATTTTAATTGGAAACCACGGATGAAAGGGAAAAGCAAGCCAGTAGACATGAAATACACATTTGTATTCTATACCTTTGGGATAGAGTTTTGTTTAATGAATTGTGTGATCAGCTTCCAAGATGTACATACTCCCTATTAAAAATGGTACTTTTCTACTCAACAGGTCTATTGCCAAAGTATTTTTAGAGTCTGAACTGTGAAGAGCTTTTTTTCTTTCCCCTCCCTTCTCTATGCTCATTAGTTCTGAAGAGCTAACAAAACTGTGAAAGAGCTGTGTTGTTCTTCTTTTTTTTTACCTGAATGCCTATTTTCTAGGTGCTGCCACCTTTAACACTGTACTGAAAGTAATTAGGTTATTTGTAGAGTTGTCAAGTATGTGCTTTTTACTTCTGATTGCTTATTTTTAGAAGCAGCCATAGTTTTGATGAGGATGTACTTCGATTTATGGAACCATAGAAGAGTTTGCATGGCCGGTAGTCAGCCTACTACAATATTCTAATATGAGATCTGCTCTTAAAGCAGTGCCTCCTATTTTATTATGTTGGCTCACAAAGTTAGAGGCGGATAGCTGCAGAGGCTGAACCTTCCTGACAATGGTCTGTTACATTTAGTTGCTGTGTGACAGATGGCAGCAAAGGGGCGCTCTAACAAAGTGGTGTCTGGCATGGAAGCATGTATGAAGCAAAGGTGTATCACTGAATTATTCCATGTGGAAAAAAATCAGAAATGTAGGAGGATGAACCCAGATCTGGTTGACACCTTGAAAACTTAGTGCAGTGCTTTCATAAACAGGTGTTTGACAGGTTCAGTAAAACAGTTGCTTTAGTCAGCTGTTTGGTGATATATCTTGCTTTATTCCAGTGTTCAAGTCTTTCTGAAGACATTGCTGAAGAAAGTATCAGGTTTCTCATCTGGAAACTTGATAGGTTTGTCTCTTGCTCTGAGCATACTTTTACCACTTTTACTCTCTCTCAGATGTAACTCAAGAAGGAATCTGAGCTGGAAGTTGCCAGTGTTGTTTCTGTGTTTTATGGCATGATCTCTGAATGCTATTTGGGATTAGCAGGTGCTGTGGACAGCCTGACAGCAGTTCCTTCCTGCAGGATATACTGAGACTGATGTCCCAGGCGTATAAACTGTTTCTCCTTCCAATCAGAATGGTACAAGAGTTGGTATTTGAACTACATAAATTGTCATTTTGAGCTTTTTTGAGGGGGATTATTTGTTAGTTATTGTCTTTCTAGTTTTACAGGGGAAATGCTCAGTGTTAACAGTGTCACATGCAAGATATAGATCTACGTGTTTGCTGTCTGTGCAGTCTATGGCAATGAATGTTTTCCAAGCTGGTCCTTATCTCTGGCAATGGGAAGAGTATAAACAAATTTGTACCGCTTTGTGGGCTGTTTCTTCTTGCAGGGAACACTTATGAATAGATATCTGCTGTTGATGTAGGGTAGGACAGGTAGGATACTCTGGATGTCCTATGCTTCCCCTGTTTTTTTTGAACCATCAGTTTCATTAGAGGTGGATGTGAAGTGCTTTTAATGTATTTTTAGTATAATATGATTGATCTCTTCCCTTTTAGTTTTTCTGAGCTTTTACATGCAACCTCCATTTCTAATATTGTGAGGGTTCTGTTCATTGACACTACTTGGTTCACGTGTCTTATGAAATCCTGTACTGAGAATGCAGCTGTAAAAGATACTTTGAAGAGCTAATCAAAGACAATGATAAGAAGTGTTCACGCATGAGTCAACTAACTAAAGTTACTGATACAATATATAGAAAGAATTATATAACATGTAATATTCAGAGTTTATTCTGCTCTGTACAGAAGCCAGAAATTATCTTGGGATATGTTTGTCTAGAATTCTGTTTTGGAGAACATTTATCCTGATTTATTTATTATTATTATTATTTGTCTGATTAGTAAATATTTGAATGAGTGTGAAGAAAGCAAGACAGAATCTCATAAGATGAGCAGAAAGTATGAAGAGCTTCTCTCACAGCTTTCTGAATTCTTGGACACAGACATCAAAGGAAAAGAGAAACCACAGGAACATTTAATGTCAAAGGTGATTATGTGTAGGCAAGAGTTTTTGTCATACATATGGACAAGATTTATTAAAACCTTTCACCGTGTTTTAGAAATATACTCAGGAGTAACTAAATTAGCTTAATTAAAAAAATGGCTTGACAAAGAAAGAATTCATCCATCATGGGGAACTAACAGAGGGATATTTGGTTATCAAAGAAATAAAGCAAGTGATGAAGATGGGAGTTTTTGTGTTAATGTGCTGTCACTTAAGACAAGTTTTCCATACTGGCCTGATTTTCAAGGGTACTGAACACTAATTGACTTCAGTGAACTCAGTTTGGTCTTATCTGTGAAATATTTTATCAGCCTGTAGTTCCTAAATACAACCTTGATTAAATATACGGTTGAAACCTCTTGTGGAAACATTAACAATGGAAATCACTAGATGACATGTAAATTCTACTGCTTATTTTTAATGCTAATCTCAAACTGTCATACTGTTCAGTAGAAACATCTGAAATGGTACTTGGCTAAGACAGCCTTAATTGTATTCTTTAATGATGTAAATCACCATATGGTGTTTTGAAATGTGTTATTTCTTTTGACAATATTTCTGAAGTTCTGAAAACAGAGTTTCCATTTAGGGAAAATTGTTTATGTACTCTTTCAACTTTTCTAGATACTGTTGAAGGGCAATTTATCTTAGTTTTATTAATTTTTCCTATTTCTGTCTAGTCTTCTCTCTCCCTAATTTTCTTCACTCGGGAACACACTAAGAATTTTGAGAATTTCTCTTTTATTAGAGTCTTACTATAAGTGCTTTGGCTATATGGGCCACTTATAAGACAATCTAAGTATGTGTCACAGTGATTTACTAAATGCCTTGCCCTCATATTACAAGCATGCTCTAATTGTAACAGTGTAACAAAAGTTGCATAGTTGTCACCAGAGGCAAAGGTATTTGTATTAATGTATATCTCTTATGTGCTTTAAATTAATCAAATAATCAGAGATTTTTAAGTGTATATTTACTTCCCCCTAACCGTCCCAACAATATACTAATAGATCTAGTTGAGAAATCCATTTTGGAGCACATTAGGAAAATTTAGCTACCAGTCAAGGTACTTTTTTTTTCCTGTATGCACTCACTAAAAGTGCCCACACTCATCTACTCCACTTCTTGGAAATGGCATAATGTACCAAAATAGCCTCAGAATCTTACTGGAACTACTCTTTTCTCAAAGGTGCCAATTGTTGAGCATTGCAATCCACCAGGTATTTGGCCCTGCCCTTGAATATGCTCAAGAAATAGCTGTTGCTAACTCCCTTTGTCTAAAACATTTCAAGCCTAAAATACAGCTTTCAGTTTCCTATTCCAAATGAGAGGCATAAATCTTAACAAGCCAAACCAAAATGGTCTGCTTTTCACATGGCGATGGTTATATGATCTGTTTTCGTTTTCTGACCTGCTCCACATCAAGTGCCGATACTCATGTCAGTAGCTCTCCACCTTTTTATTAGCTTATATAGATTACGTGGGAGTAAAGCTGAACCACATTACACTAAGATGTGCGTTTCTGGTGGAAATATGGGTCACAGTTGTTTTTCTGCTCTTTTACAAAGGAATAGTAGAACAGTGCAATTGTAAATCTGACACAGAGGTCTTAGAAATACCGTGTATATACTAGGATGACTAGGAGCTGTATAGTGTGATGAATAAACATAATTGTTAAATGCTTTAGCAGAGTTACTAATTTTTGAATTCTCTCTCTAGGCTTGTGAAATATGTAAAGAAAATGAGGCACTAAAAGCACAGGTTACTGCTCTTCAAGAAGATATCAATGGCCATGAAATGGAATCCAAGGCTAGTAGAGAAACTATCGTGAGGCTTGTTTCAGAGGTGACCAAAGAGCAAAAAAAAGCAGCAGGATACTATGAAGACATGGAAAAACTTAGTAAGGTACACAACTGAATGATGTGCATGCTTGTTTAATTTGAAATTGTGAAATGAAAACTAATTTTTGACAGTTGTTGCACAAGGAAAAACTATTTCTGATAGACTTCCAGCGATGAAAATATATTAAAATTACTTTTAAGGTTATTCTCAACTTTTTGAAATCTAAGGGCAATGTGGTGATTCAACTACTACGTGCAAGGTAGATTTGATGTCTTCTATGTTGCATACAAACTGAAATTTTTGCTTTCTTTGTGTTGTTGTAGCCTTCATTACTTGCACAAGTGTAATTAAGCAGGTGCTTTTCTAAAGCAGCGTGAATGCATGAGTATGAATGTATCTGAAGCACAAGCACAGAACAATGAAAAAAAATGCTCTTTAAGTAATATTTAAGTGATATTGCAATTTTTCTGAAGTTTCTTTTACTCGGTTTCTTCAAAAATTCTAATGACATTCAAAGGAATTAATAGTATTCTATTTTACTCTTTCTATTTCTCTTAAGACTCTGGAAGTAAAGTGTCTTGGCTTTCAAACAGGCTAGATTATCTTGTTTCACTGCATAATAAACCAATATTTCATAAATATTCAGTTGACTCACACCCAGTAGGTCTCTTGTAGAAAAGCACTTATTTAGTATGGAAAGCCCACAGAGGAAAACTATGCAGTTGGAATGATGCTGAAATGAGAACTGTGAAGTTGTAAGTCAAGTACTCACTGAATTCATTTAGGTACAATTTGGAAAGAAAAGTATGTGATTTAAGGATTTAAGTGCTCTGAGAAAAGTTGCCATTAAAAGTTTTGGTTCATTGGGAAGGGTGGATGAATAAAGTGAGCTACTGCAGCAGTTTTCTTTAATGCTATGAACTTTGAGTGATATCTACGAGAACAGTTCATTAAAACTATAATGAAAACTTCTTGCAGGCACAAGAACCATGTGGCTAAAGCTGATAGCCAGAACTTAATAAAATAAGAAGAGAGGCTTAAACTGCTAAATACAGAGCTGAGTTATGTGTGAGTTTGTAGAGATTTTAACACAGATAAAACCTTGTGCAAATAAGTTTTCAAAATCAGCATACGTTAACATTTTTCTCCATCCCCCCCAACTTTTCTTTTCTTTTCTTTTTTCTTGAAAAAATGGCCACAGTCATACGCTTGAAAGGATAAAGTGTTCTGATTTTGTTGGAGGCAAAATACTTAAGAGATGAGACAGAGCTGAAAGTGTACTTTTGAAAAGAAAGAATTTCTTGTAGGGAAGATAAATGTTAAGTACCACGAGGGTCGTAAATTTTACTTACTGCTGAAAATGTTTCTTAACAACCTATGTAAAACTTCCTAAGACTCAAATTGCAACGAGCAACCCAGACTTAAAGCCTAACCAGACCATTCTGAGAGCCTTTTGTTCCCGTAATTCACTTCAAACGAGCATATAAAGAAGGGGAGAGAGTGGTGTGCTTACTAGGTAAGGCAGAATCAGGGGACATTCTAAGCAAGGATGAGGCTTCATTTATAATTTCTTTTGCAAGTTTGCTCTGACTGCCAAAACTTCTTTAGAGTTGGATCAGTTAGATGAAAAATATTTTCCTGTCGTTACTGTGTGTATGCCAAGTGTATAATGTAATCCATTCTTACAGAAATGTCCTGCTTAGATTATCATTGTTGCCTTTCAAATGAAGAGTGTGTGATCCTGGCTTATTTAGAGGTTGCAGATTCCTACAGTGCTTTTTCAGTTTAGCTGTTTAAGTTTGCAGATACTGAGTAAATCTGCTGAGAAGGTTTTGTATTTGCAAAAGTATATGAAGAAATTCAGTATTTAAAAACTAAAAAAAAACCAAAACCACCCAGATTTTTCATTTCCATATGACTAAGTGTACATATACCATCGCTCCTTCTTCTGATTATAGAATCATGGAATGGCCTGGGTTGAACAAGACCTCAGATATCATCTAGTTTCAACCCTGCTGCAGTGGGCAGGGTTGCATTGTCCTATGTTATAGGAAGAGTATTCTCAGTGGTTTAAAGTATGTCTGATATTTGCTCTACAGTTTAAATAAGCACATGGATAGAGTTGCACATGGTTCTGCATTCACTTGTGAGAGAAAAGAGCGGAAATCTGTACTGTCACAAATAATAAGCAGGTGTTCCTGGCCTAGCCAACACATTGGTAATCTTCTGTATTATAAGCAAGATGGTGTTCCCTGCACCTCAGCTTTCTCTTTCAAAATTCTTAAGTGTATAGAATCACAAGGTTGGAAAGGACCTACAAGATCATCTAGTCCAACCGTCCTCCCTTTACAGGGAGGTCCTATAGGGACCAGCACACAACCTTTCTGTTCAGCAGTTCTTTCAATTTTCTGTGGCAAGACACAACCCCGTTCCTCGCCTCCTCTCTGAACTGTTGCTAGTTTTTCTTGCTGTTTTCAATGCTGTTCCTTGGAATTTTTCTGCATTCCTTTTTTTGATCAGGTGCCTTTCTTTATGTCCCAGGAGGAAGCATCTGCCTAATGAGTGAGTAAACAGATGGTACAAATTCTCGATGAAGAAAATAAAATCCAAGAAATATTAGCAGGATATAATTTATATGTCACAGTTATTCAGAGTATCTCTAGTATATTTGATGCTCCAGTATTTGTTGCAGTCAGCTGTTTTTCACTGGAGAAACATTAGCAAATAATAATTTTATGCATTTGCCTGTCAGCCTTGGTGCATTACAACTTCAAAGCACCAAACAGCATAAACAAATATAATATCAGAGCTAATAAAATTAGCAATAGGCAGCTACAAAGCTTTTTTTCCTTGTATTTTATTACTTTTCTTTTGGAATTTTGAACTTAACAAACTGCTGACTGAATATTCTGAGAGCTTCCTCGTGCAGTTTTATAAACATTGTGCGTATCCTTATTCTGGTAGTGCTGGATATCACATTTGACTTTGATAGAAAATTGGAAGGGACTTCTGAAAGCCATCTAGTCCAACTCCCCTGCAATGAACATGGACACTGCAGTGAGATCAGGTTGCCAGGGCTGCCTGATCCAGCCTTGCCTTAAAAGTCTCCAGGGATGGAACATCAACCGCATCCCTAGGCAAGCTGTTCCAGTGCCTCACCACCCTCACAATACTTCATAACTTCCTTTGATAATGTCTGTCAGTCTTTAAAAAAAAAAAAAACAACAAAAAAACTAACCAAGATTCTAGTACTTAATAAATACACAGCACTAGACAGTATATTTAAACTATAGAAGATGTGTGTATTCTACCAGATGGATTTGCCGTTCATATTGCATTGCCACTGATGAGCCACAAGAAATGACAGATTGGCTTGTTCTTTGTTCTCATCTTCTCTGATGGAATTATTTGTGATATTCTGACAGTATTTCACTCTGGAATGTTAATTTAAACATCTGTTTTGCAAAGATGTGCATCACGCAATGTCTGTAAATAACATTCAGAATATAACCAAGGAATACAAATGTATTTGCATGTATTGCTGATGGAACATTAATGTCAAAACAGCTTTTTATTCAACAGTAACTTGTATTAATTTTTTAATTAAATGTACCTAAGTAGTATCTATTCAATATAAAATTATTAAAATTGATGGTGTGAAAACGTAGCTTATTAAAATATAATATTTTATTTAAGGAATTTGAGTTGACATGAAAAACATATGTACATTTTTCATATACCAAAATATTTTGATTGTAGGATATGTGATCAAATGATTTTAGTTTTTGTTTATTGCGAAAGATAATGACTTTCTCAATTAGAATTTTTTGTTCAAGATGTCACTAAGAAAATAAATATTAGGGACATGTTTCAGCTGATATGTCAAATATTTTCAGTTTGAATCATCAGGGAAGATGGGAGATGAGAACAAAACAAGAGGTTTTGTGACAGTGATTGCAACAGGAGACATGGCTGGTTTGAGAATTCATCTGGAAAGTACTGGCATTTGCTTTTATACCCCACTGTTCTTGTCAAAGTGACTTGCTTTTTTTTTTGTATTTATAATTGATTTAATATATTGATACCACGATGAGGTGCCAATATTAATAGTGATTAGGTAAGTTGAAATATCCTCCTCTCTTCTAAAGACCCTCTCCACTTATTTAACCTAAATGCTGTACTCTTGGAGAAGATTAAAGTTAAAAAGGCCAAGCTTTCCTCTGGAAGGATAACAAGTTACTGACTTGTGGTTGTGATAGGGATTGTAGATGGACAGATGCTAATGAAGGACAGCAGTTATGTAGGAATCTGCTACATTAGGCCCAAAAGTCAATTTCTAAGCTGTGAGAGTGGACAATGGTTGGTGAGTAAGCATGCATGCAACTTCCTTCTCTCTCAGCTTCCTGGTTCAAGGGTTGTATTTCCATGTTAACAGCTAATGTTGCTTCTAAATGGAACAATGATTGTTTGAAATAAGATCTCATTAAATCCCTGTAGAAAATGACCCTGTCAGTGTTAGTGCAATTATTATTATTATTTTTTTTACAAAAAATTAACAGTAATTCCTGACATTCTTTATGTGGGATAATTGCATTGCAAAATCCAGGGAAGTCTCTGGACACTGTGTATGACTGCTGTAATCAAGTATGTCTGAACTTCCCAGACACCCTCAGCTCTTTTATAAGCTTCCAGGTCTGTACCCACCTTCTTACAGTGTAGAATTTCCCTTACTGCATCTTTATGTGCTATTTCTCTTGATACCCCATGCCTGCTCAGTGCTCTGAAGTGATCAGGCAGTTGGACTTGATCTTGGTAGGTCCTTTCTGGCTTGACTACTCTGCTCTTACTCTATTCGTTGGAAGTGATAAACTCGCTTTTCTTTCTCTGCTAAGTTGTTTGTTTTTCCCACTACATGTTTTCAGTTTCACATTTCCACAAATATCTGATTGAAGTATAAGTTATTTTTAAATCTGAGGAGGAAAAAAACCCCACAATTCCTTTACAGTATAACAATACTTCTAAAAGTGTCTGAATTTCACTGCTTTTATTCTACCAACAGTGGGATCCTGACTCCACAGAATTGGATTTATAATGTTCGCTAGTCTTTTAGGTGCAAAGCTGATACTGTCTATGAAAATAGTTTTCAGTAGAGTTAATTCTTTGTAACCATGAAAAGAATAATTTTGTTTGACATTTTGAAAGCATGTTTTTCAGTGTACACAATTGAGATGATAAATTTTAATAACATATAAATATTATAATTTTGATAGATAACATGATGAATAACCTCCTCTAGGGGAAACTGTGAAAACTGACATTGAATTGAGAGGTAAATCCATTCCTCTGGAACATTTGGTGCAGCATCCCTATTGCTCTAGCCACAGTTGAGATAATTGATGGAGTTGGGTAATGCAACTCAAGTGCATACAATTCACCTGAGTGATCAGAATGGATGGAGTCAGGATCCCCACCCCTTTCCAGACCTTGTTTAAGAGTCGGTAGTGGAGGCAATGGTATCTTGCTGGGGATCCCTGCCTACCTGAGGCCCTCTGAAGATAAGTGGTTTCTTTTGTTTCTGTGCCCATGACTGTTGCATCTGAACAAGTCTTCACTTGCTGCAGCATAGGACCTTGCTGCTTTGTTATCATTGCTGCGCTTTCCATTGTGTTATGATATTACACATACATAGGTAGATATGTGAAAAAGGAAGCACTGAATAGATTTATGTATACAAAACAATTGTAGTAAAAAGCAATTGCAAAATAATGGGCTCTGAATTTACTGTTGTACACTAGAATGAGATCTTGATGCATGAAAGTTCTAGAACAAAAACAGCTAAACAGCAGTAGGAAAAATAGGATATTATAAATCACTAGGAGATAAGAGAATGTTAATATCACTGCTGAAATTTATGGTGTGACTATATCCTGAACACACATGGTCTAAAGAACAACTGCGCACGCATATTGAAGAAGGAATCACTGAGTGCTGTAAAATACAAAAGTCCATTTCTATATCTGTAAGTCTTGAGTTGCAGTTATTTTGAGGTGAGAGAGAATTCCAAGGAAGTAATTTATGCTTCCTTGGTTCTTCCTGTCTTTCTAGGAAGGCTGTTACTGCCTGCTGTTGGAGGCTGACTGTTGCAATAAATAAACCTTTGGTCTGATCTCAAATAGCTTTTCTCAAGTTACCCTGCATGTTTCACTTCATGTGAATTAATTATATCTCTAGAGAGGGATCAATAATGTGAGAACATATATTAGAATATATTATTAGCTGAAAGATTTTTAACCTTTCCCACTTTTCTTCCTTCATACATCCACTTCTCTAATGCAGTCATATCTCTCTGTCTGTTTTGCAGTGTTAAATGCAACCTTTCCTTGTAAAATAGTCTATATGATTCTAATAATAATTTTCCCAACCTGTTGCAACTTGAGTGCATATGACATGAGTGCAGCTGAACTGTTACTGAATACATTAGTTCTGATGAGACCTGGGTGGTAGCTTGTGTGGTGGTCTGGATCTTCTTATATCTTCTCTAATCTCAGGTGAAGCACAAACAGGTGAGCATTAATGGACTCCGTCCAGCTGTGCCTGGCCAGCTGCAGGCACAGCACTGTGCTGCTTGAACCCTTTTGGGTCACAGATAAAGTAAGAGTCTCTGCTGCTTCTTTCTATGCCCGCCTGTGAGTGTTTCATATCTGCCACATCTTGTGTCTGTCAGTCAGCCACTTGACACACTCAACTGTGTGTGTTATGTTGATGTTCACAATTTGAAACAAGATCATAATTAAGTGAGCTCTCTGGTACAGGCAGACTACATTTGCACTGTCTTCCTGAAAGAAATATTGCAAACTGCAGAAAAATGTAATTTAAATGACTTTTTATTCTTTGCTGTAGTTACCATTGTATAATTCTCAGCACAGGACTTCCTTAGAATAAAGAAATTGAGAAGGAATCGTGGCAACCTTTGCTTTCAAGATTGTTCTAAGATTATTTTAGAAAGGCCTAGTAACAAATAGTGTGCTAAATGGCAGTGTTTGTGTCTAGGTGGTATTATTGTGGCCAGCAGGTTGAGGGAGGTGATCCTCCCCCTCTACTCTGCCCTGCTGAGGCTATGTTTAGAATACTGTGTACAGTTCTGAGCTCCACTGTTCAAAACAGACAGGGATCTCCTAGAAAGAGTCCAGTGGAAAGCTACAAGATAAAGGGCCTGGAGCATCTCCTATATGAAAGAAGTCTGAGTAACCAGGGTCTGTTCAGCCTGGGGAAAAGAAGACTGAGGGAGAATCTGATAAATGCTTATAAATATCTGAAAGGCGATGGGAGGCAAAAAGTTGAGGCCTGGTTCTTCTCAGTGGTGCACAGCAATACAAGAAAAGAGTAATGGCCTAAAACCTGAATGTAGGAAGTTCTGTAGTAACATGTGGAGAAACTTCCTTATGGCAAGGGTGATAGAGCACTGGAAAAGTTTGCCCAGAGAGGCTGTGGAGTCTCCTATGGAGATATTCAGGACACATCTGAACACCTACCTGTGTGATCTATTGTAGGGAGCCTGCTGTAGCAGGAGGGGTTGGACTTGATGATCTCTTGAGGTCCCTTCCAACCCCTTCAATTCTGTGATTCTGTGAGCAGCAGTTGAGGGCTACAGGTGTAGGCTCTGTGGAAGGACACTGACCTTCTCTTTGTCAGACAGATTTTTCTTCATGCTAAGGGCAAATTTTCTTTCTTCGAGACATGATATCAAACAGAATAGTGTATATATATATTTAGAGTATTGCAATCTATTGTTTCTTCATCCTATTGTCTCTTTTAACACAGCATTTCTTATTGGATATTCAGTTGATATTTGAGCATTTGCATCTTCTTTTCTGCTGTCTTAAACGTTTTCTTGTTTTTTTGGTCTCCCATGTTTCAATGCATAAATAAACTCAGGATTATTTTTGTCACATTGCTGGTAAGGTATTCCCAGAATTTAGAACTTAGAATTTTGCTCAAAACATTGTATTCAAAAATGTCATGTTTATTCATGTTTTTTCTTCACAGCACTAATACTTTGACTTTATTTGTATTATATTTTATTAATCATTGGCTTTCTAAGTCCAAAATGAATGAAAATATAATCAATAATTTTGTAATCCAATATTTCATTTTTTTTAGGCACAGTTTTTTTTTTTTTTTTTTTTTTAAATGTACTAATTCCTGCAGGTTACTGCAAGACATTCATCTGTAGACTGATTTCAGCATGCTTTGTGTTCCAATAACTTCAGTGGGAATTTTCTTGTGAAACTTTTATGTTGTTGGGCACTTGTAAGCATCATGGATCAGATTTTTCTCTAACTGCAGTATCCACTTCTGATTTACTTCCTGCTTTGTGTGTGTGGAGGAGGGATTCTATGGCATTTTAAAATTTCATTTTAACCTCTCCTGTATTTTAGGATCTTGACAGTGAGAGAATAGCGAGGCAGAGTTTGGAAATGGACATCAGAAACCTCCAAGATAAACTCAAGGCTAATCAGAAAACTTGGGAAGCCTCGAAGCAAGAGCTCTGTAGTCTGAAGATATCTTTTAGTGAGCTGGATGGAAGTTTGAAGAGCAGCAAAGAAGAAGCCAGGACTGCTCAAAGCACTTTAGAGGCTTTCAGACAGCAAATCGCAACCCTTCTCAGTAGCGGCTCACAAACAATTATACCTTCTGAGAAGGACATTTTGAAGAGAATCCAAGAAATAAACTGCAAAGAGGAGACTGAAGGGAGAGTAAGTCAGCACTACTGCACTGCCCCAGAGCATATACTTATTTTCTTTGGCTGTCTTTTCATTTTTCAGTAAAAATGAAAATGTTTCCTTCTGCTTAGGTTTTGAAATTACAGAAACTTTTGATTTTGTTGACTGTTGATTTCAGATACAAAGCCAAAAGCATTTACTTTTTATTAAGTGGGAAGAAATTCTATTAAGTAGGTCAGAATGAAAGAAGCTGTAAGTTTGTTAGCAGGAAAAGGCAAAGAGTGGTATATCAGTTCAGTCTTGGTTTTAGTGCAAGTTTGCAGATGTCAGCAGTGGCTGCATGGTCACTATGATTTAGTTGAACATGTGAGCAGGCATGGATTGGCTGCTATAATAGCAACTTCAAGGGCTGATCTGTTTCTCAAGGTGAGCATAATGAATGAGTTGCTCCAAGCAACTTCTGTCTTTCCAATCTTCAAAGTGTGCTACTAGAAAGAAGTATTTTTATATTTGCAGTGAAGCAGTGATGAGTCTATAACTGGTTACCACCCTAGGAAAAGGCAATAGCAGGTCAGTTGGATTCTCTAATGCTTTGGCTGGAGGAGTTTACAAAAGAAGGTCATGAACAGAAGTAAGAACTTGGTGGGGAGGCAAGTCAGAATGCAATCTGACAAATGACAACATCCTAACCTGACTGTTGGTCGTGTAGTGTACTCAAGTTTTGAACTGCATTTTATGGAAATATATTAATGTTGTCAGCACCGTATTGTCAAGGAGGCTGATTATTAGGAGTTGCACACTACATCAAATGCTTTTTTCACCAAGTCTCTGGAAAAACAGCTTCTGTGTCCTTGCCAGATTTTGAGATTCTGGAATCTCTTACTTGTGTATTTGTTTCTTATGTTACCAAAAAGTATTAATTCGTTTCTAGTAGAACATAGATTGAATAACTGAAAAAGTTGTTTTACAGTGAACATCTGATCTGTGGAAAGAAAAAACATTTTTTTTAACACTTCGTTTGTAAGGTATATGCCTGTTGGTCTTGAGCTTCTTGCTTAATCTCTAGGTGAATTTCTTTGCAGAACTTATATCCTAATGTAAGAATGTTATTTACGTATTCTTTATGATTGATTGATCTAGGAAAGGATTGTCTTCAGATAGAAATCCTCATAGATCTTTCAGTAAACTCTCTAACTTGAAGTAAAAGCTATCCAACATTATCCCCATTTACAAAAATGATGTGAGAGAAGATGCAAGAGACTGCAGTACTCAGTACCTGGAAAAATTATGGTGAAAGATTGTCCTGGGTACCATTGAAAAGCAGTTGAAGAACAAAGCCATTATTTGACATAGTCTGCATGAATTCATAGAGGGAAATCCTGCAGTAGTAATTTAATCTTCTATGATAAGGTTCTTGCTACACTGGGTAATTAACTGGCTCAACAGTACAGCTCAAAGGCTACTTGTGTCTGGTCTCTCACAGTGTTGTCCAGGGTTCAGCCCTGGGGTTGCTTCCATTCAGTATTTTTTCAGTGACATTGAGGCAGGAATGGAGTCCATCCTTAGCCAGTTTGCTGATAATTTGTCAATTTAGAGGTGCTGGTGACACTTTAGAAGGACAAGAGATCTAGATGTATTGTAGCACTGAGAAATTAGTGACAGCATGAAATTCAGCAAAGGAGAATGCCAGGTTCTGCACCCGGAATGGTGAAATGGTGGCATAGACGTATCTGACAGGTGAGTGGCTGGAGAACATCTCATCAGAAAGAGACCTGGGGATGCTGATGACAGCTGGATAAGCATGAGCCAGCAGAGTGTTCTGGCAGCCAGGAGGGCAAGCTATGTTTTGGTATAGCCAGACAACCAAAAGAGGTGGTTCTTTCACTATATTTAGCATTAGTGCAGTCTCACCTTGGAAACTAGATGCAGTTCTGAGCTACACAAATAAAAGGGATGTTAAGGTCCTTGAAAGCTTCTGAAGGAGAGCAACAAAGCTGGTAACAGGTCTAGAAGGCATGTCCTATGAGGAAAGGCTAAGGAAGGACACTTGAATTGTCTGGAGAAAAGAAGGCCAATGGGTGACCTCATTACTCTCTGCAAGTTCTTGAGGAATGGATGGTGAGATGTCACTGGCAATCAGTGACAGGACCTGTGGGAAGAGGACAAAGCTACAGCAGGAGAGGTTCAGACTGGACATAAGAGAAAACTTCTTCAACATGAAGTTGGTCAAACACTGGAACAGGATTCTTAGAGAGACGGTTGATATCCCAATGTCTGTCAGTGTTCAGAAGGCAGTGAGACAGTGTCCTCAGTAATATGCTTTAACTTTTTTTTGGTCAGCCACAAAGGAGTCAGACAGTTGGTTTAATGATTTCTGAAGGTCCAGTTGAATTGTTCTGTTCTGAATGGGAGCCATTAAATTTATTGGCAGTTTAAATTGGTCTGCAGTGTTGCTGCTGCTCAAGATAGGTCATTTCCAGATAGCTCCATTGTGACTACAACCGAGATGTAACAGCAGGACAGGTAGATATGAGTCTAGCAGCTAAGTATCTTGATGCTGAAAAAATGTACTGATGAATCAACTCTTACGTAAGGGAAGAATTATTGGAACTAAATTTTTTCATTCTCTGTCTGGATGTTTCTGTAAGCAACTTGCACTTGCAAACTAGACTAGTAGGATCAGGAACAGATAATGCAAAAATATATGAGGGAGAAAAAATATTTCTGAGTTTTAGCCTTTTGATGCCTACCCTAAAAAGCTTTTGTTTATCCATTTTTAAATCATTACCGCTTCTCCTCTGGGAACCTGATGTACAGGATCATTCTGTCAGGGCTGCCACCAGTGAAATGTTCATGTTTGCACCTGCTATGTCTGACTTACTTCTGTATGTGCAACTGGTCAAACAGAGCTGTGAAAAGTTTTAGGGTGCCAGTGAAAAATTTATTCACTGTACCTGCAGTAAGACTTTCTGTGAAATATGAAACAATCTTGAAGATTGTCTCAAATTGAGGTGATTTAGGCATCTGAAGGGCTTCTGAGAGCTTGATAGCCTGTATAGTAGATGTTAGTGTTAATATTAATTGAAAAAAAAGTAATCTCATTTAAGAAGTAATAAAAATAAAAATAAAAATCCCAGCGCATACTGTAACAATGTCACAGAATGGCCTGGGTTGGAAGGGACCTCAAGGATCACGAATCTCCAATCCCTCTGCCAGGCAGGGCCACCAACCTCCCTATTTACTAGACCAGGTTACCCAGAGCCCCATTCAACCTGGCCCTGAACAACGCCAGGGAAGGGGAGTGATCAGTGTCCGGTGATGGATATTATGTTGCAGGACTAAGATACTACTTTGAATCATTATCACAGCAGTTATAACAAAACATACGTTGTCTGAATGTTTGGACATCTCTCAGGGTTTTTTTTGTTTTTTGTTTGTTTGTTTGTTTTTGGTCGTTTATTATTTATAACATACAAAAAGGGCTCATAGGGAGCTGACATCCATGGCAAGAGAATGTCATTAGTTCACGCAAAACTCAGCCCTGCTACAAGGTCTGTGAGTTCAGATTATTTGCAGATTTATTGCAGCAAACTAAATTCATATGTCTGAAATTATTTTTCTTGACTGCTCACCTGTCTGACCTGAGATAGAAATGGCTGACCTGATGGTAGACTATATTATTTATATCAGTTTTTGCTTCTTGGTATAACCGACAGTGACTCGTAAGTGCTAATACTAATTAGGCTGTATTACTGTGCTCATTACGATCTCCCATTGTTCTCATTAACAAGTGTTTTAATGATTTGTCATGACAGTCTCATAAATGCATATTTATTTCTAGGATTTATCTGCTTTTCTTTTGTTGACACAAGATTCCTATACTGTGGAATCAAGATTGTTTTGCTATACTCAGGAATGTTCATGAACATTGCAATTTACAGTCCCATCTTTAGAACATTATGAGGAAGATGGACACTGCATGTGCTTCTTTCATTGTTCCAAATAAAAGAATGTGTGAGAAATAAATTATATATTCATAAATAGAGTAATGTATGTAGTGGCTCTGAGCTGACCAAAAAACCCTAACCAACTAGAATGTGAGAAAGTATTAGGAAAAAGAAAGTTAAGAAAATTCAAAACATAATCATGCCACGGTGTATATCCATGGCTGCTGCATTCTGTGCAGCGTATAAAGTTATGATAATTTAATTATTTTTAAAAAGGGCCTTTAAAAAATTCAGGAAAAGGTCATGGTTGTGTCTAGAGGCTTCCATGCAAGACAAGATGAGCTTAGTTTGGATTGACGAGTACAGTGTAGAATAGAGTTACCAGCTATGAGTACAGTGATGAGAGCTGTGCCAGCTCTAATGACTTTCAGCTGATAGGATTGTAAAAAGAAAAAGAAAGCACTGAGCATGAATGCGCATATAAAACAGAGGAAGCTTAAGATAAAATCTTATCAAACCAGAACAGTGCGTATATTTTTCTGTTTCACAGAGTCACAGAATTATCAAGGTTGGAAAAGACCTAAAAGATCATCCAGTCCAACTGTCACCAATACTTCCCAGCTAAATCATATCCCTCAACACAACATCCAAATGTTTCTTGAACACCCCCATGGTTGGTGACTCCACCACCTCCCTGGGCAGTCCATTCCAGTGCCTGACTACCCTTTCCGAGAAGTAATATTTACTAATGTCCAGCCTGAATCTTCCCTGGCGCTGCTTGAAACCATTCCCTCTAGTTCTATCACTGTCTACACGAGGGAAAAGGCCGACCCCTAGCTCACTACAACCTCCCTTCAGGAAGTTATAGAGAGCTATAAGTTCTCCCCTAAGCCTCCTCTTCTCCAGGCTGAACAATCCCAGCTCCCTCAGCCGCTCCTCATATGGCCTGTGCTCCAGACCCCTCACCAGCTTCGTAGCCCTCCTCTGAACACGTTCCAGGGCCTCAATGTCTTTCTTGCAGTGAGGGGCCCAAAACTGAACACAGTACTTGAGGTGTGACCTTACCAGTGCCGAGTACAGGGGGGCAATTACCTCCCTATTCCTGCTAGTAACACTGTTTTTGATGCAAGCCAGGATGCTGTTGGCCTTCTTGGCCACCCAGGCACACTGCTGGTTCATGTTCAGCTGAGCATCAATCAGTACTCCCAGGTCCATTTCCTCCACACAGTCTTCCAGCCACTCCACCCCAAGCCTATAGCGCTGCCTGGGGTTGTGGTTGAAGTGCAGGACCTGGCATTTGGTCTTGTTGAACCTCATCCCACTGGCTTCAGCCCAGCTCTCCAGTTGCAATGGGGATAATCCTAGCTATCCCCAAGGTAATAGATGCCTCTGGAAAGTTCAAATTTCTTGTAACTCAAGAAACAAAAGGTACCATTCTAAAATCATCTGGTAGTTATGTCAGGAAAAGGAAGAGGAAATATGCATGGTGTGCAAATGATGGGCACAGGTTAGGATCATAGGATGATAAAATATCCTGAGTTGGAAGGGACCAGATCCTGGCTATGTGCTGCACCACCCAAAATTCAATCCCTATGTCTGAGAGTGCTGTCCAAATGCTTCTTCAACTCTATCAGCTTGGGGTCATGCCCACTCCCCTGGGCAGCCTGTTCCATGCCTACTGCCCTCTGGTGAAGAACCTTTCCCTAACATCCAGCGTGATCCTACCTGATGCAGCTCTGTGCCATTATGGAGATCAGAACTACAGGAACAAAAATATCCTAACTAACTGAATACAGGCACAGGATGCACCTGTTTTAGGAAGTCCCTGAACTGTGGATTTTTCCTATGTGTGTTACTCCTGGATGCTCTTGCTGATAAAGTAATAGTGTTGATTTTGGTATCCTTCTGTTTCTTGGGACCTGCAGGATCCTTGTGACCAGGCTTTGTGCACAGCCCCTCTGCAGCCTGGGAAAGGATCCTGTGCCTGCAGGCAGATACGCAAGCTACTGAGCTGTTTCTTCTGCTGGTTGACATACAGCGCAGGAAAGCATGAAATGTGTATAAATGTTCTTGCACTTTTATTGCAGTTTAGAGTTTACTGGAGTTTAGTATTTTCTACTGCTGTACAAGCAGCAGCAATTTCTCAGTTGTTTCTTAGGTAGTTAGTAAACTACTGTTTGTATTGAATTGTGATCTAAGTTGGAAACCTTTCTGTGCTGTTAAAATTAATGGGAGTATTGTGTGCATGCTATTCATTTCATCAGTCTAAGGCAAAGCGGAGCTTAAAATGAAGAGACAAGGAGAGTACCTGAATACTGAGTTATAAATGCAACGTATTTGTAATGTATTTGTATAATTTATAATAAATTTTAATAATTTATCTAAGCGGAGGATTATGTGACAGTAGGAGGAGGAGAGATGAGAAGAGGGAAGCATGCAACTTTTTGGATGGAATCGAGCCTTTTATTATTTGGCAGTAGTGTAATCAGATGCTTTCAAGTATTAATTTATAAGTAGTTTAAACTTAAAAGTCATTATGTTTTAAGTAAATTCTGCAGAGTTAGCATAGTGTTTGAAGTGTTTTCAGAAGGATTGATCCAGTTTCTTGTTGTGAGGTTGTATGCTTCCAACCTTGGGTTTTGGCTAGATTACAGAAACTTAATTTGTAGCAAACTCTTCTAATTAAAGACACATTAACAGCTGTGAAGCACTCCTCTGAGATTTAGTTGTCCATACTTACATTCTCATTTATGCACTGCGTGTGTTTGTTAAATTGCTTGTACATGTTTTTCCAATTCGATTGCTTCATAACTTGTGACTTTTTGGAGCTGAAAGGTATTGCTGGTTTGCTAACATCTTTGGATAGGTTGCGTGTAAGCTCCTCTAATTTGGTTTGATTGATCTTAACTATTGTTTTGCTGTTTACTTTTGGGTGTCTTACATCACCAGTTTTACCATTTGCTCTTGGTGGAGTTTGCAAAATAAGTTTGCACTTATTTTTTATTTTTATGTGTATGATTCACAGTTTTCTTTTTTTAGATTTATTTTTTCCCTTTTTAATAATTTGAGGATAGATCTTATGTATCTTTCCAAACCTATGTAATACTGTATGTTTTGTGGACTTGCTTCCTAGATGGTATCTCAACTTGAAACCAAGATAGCTAAACTGACTGAAACTTTGGAAAATCAGACCAGATCATACCAAGAAGCTCTGGAGAGAAAAAGAAAAGCTGAAAAACAATCTGAGAGTTTCCAAGATCAGCTGAAACACTTGGAAGAGGAGCTGATGTCTATAGATATGATACAAGATGGTTTGAAGCTTGAGAAACAAAAAGTTGGTACACACATTATTTTATTTTGCGTAAAAATCAGTAAAGTCTGAGATGATACATCTAACTATTGCATTGATCACTTGGGTGCTAGTCAGCAGTGCAAGTAGCGTGAATTAGCATAGTAAGACTGTGTAGCAAGTCATAGTCTGTTTTCTTTAACTGACTTTTCTAGTTGGGAAGGTGGATAAGCTGAGTTCAAAATTGACTTAACATGGAGGAGGGGAAAAAAAAAAAAAAAAAAGATTAAAAGAAAGTCTCCAAATATATCAGAAGTCTTTCCAGGGTTCTTTGATTTCAAAGCTTTTTCATGTTTCTGTTATATATCATCTGGTCCACAGTCTATCAAAATCCTGCAGTCCTTGATCTTCAACCGTTGCTTTATTAATTGTATGAAAACACCCTGTTAGCTTGAAACACGTTGGCATACTGAAAATTTGAAAAATGAGAGCTGAACAAGCAACCCAGGCCAGCTAAGAAAGACAAAGTGTGTGGCTGATTTTAGCATATTACCCGGCAAAGATCAATGCAAAGTGAGTTGAATTTGCAAAAAATCAACAGTTTGATGCTGTTTTGTATTGGTCAATGATACAATAACTTTTCTGTATGGAGCATCCACCATCTTAAGAGCGGACTAGAAAATGGAGCTGTTCTTTCCCTTCTCTTTCCTCTGTGAAGAACATGTGGCAGTAGATTCTTAATTTCTCTCTGGATTTTACTGCAATAGAGAGATTTTTCTCCCTTGTTGATAATCAGCTTCACTGCCTTCTTCTATTTTTTTTTTTTTTTTAATTTATTTTTTAAGGTTTTTGAGCCAGAAACATCATGGGGGAGGGGGGGGGGGGGGAAGCTGATTCTTGCTATGTTTTATCATCTTCAGCTCAAGCAATAGTTATGTAACTGTTTAACTAGTTTATTTTGTTTCTTCGTTTTTAACCTGTTATTTATTTTCAGTGGTGGTGATCTGCAACAGAAATAAGAGAAAACAAAGGCAAGTAGAGTTCTAAGTGAGGAGAGCTGCCACTAAGTGGGATGCAGCTGCCCTTTCCTCCTCCCTGCCAGCACAAGGTCATAGGAAGGAACTGAGGTCAAAAGCAAACACACACGCACCTAGTGCTCCTCTTGCTGCAGAGGAGCAAAAGCCAATCTAGTCTGATAAGAAAATAAATACAGTAGGTCTAAGGATTTATGAACAAAAATGTTGCCTAGGAAAGGACAAGTAAAGAATTTGAAGATTTTTGGGGGCGTACACATTAAAAATATATCCTCTTAGGACTTTGGATGTGAGTCTGGCCTTGTATAGTTGGTTTTGAGCAGGGGGAATTGATTCTAAATTATTCATCAGGAATTTTAATGAAATTTTGTTCTTTTTCCCCATTTTCCACATCTCTTAGTATATGAACTTTCTGGAACAACTTAATGAAAAGATGAAGCTGGATAGCATAGCAGCAGAGGTCGGATTTGATATGAATGTGAATGCGATTCTGGCTCGGGTAGAGCAATTAGTCAAACTGGAAGGTGATGCAGTGATTGAAAATAAGACAGTAACATACAGCCTAAGAAGGAAGGTAAGCAAAAAATGCTATTACTTTTTGTTTCCAAAGCAAGACAGTGTTATGGCTGTTTGTGTGGTGGCTTGATAGAAGCAAAAGATTGAAGCTTCACAAATGTACAGGGAACATTAAGGATGTCCATTACATTTCATAAAGAGAAGATAAATATTTGTAAAGTATGAAACTGAGTTGCGTATCAGAGCAACTAAAATTGCTGTTAGTTAAATATCAGGGACTGCTTTTCTCAGCTTCCTAAAACAAACATAATATTGTGCCTATTTATATAATTTTTAGTACATGATTAAAATATACTTCTATAAATGCCAACTATTGATGTTTACAATAAAAATATCTAATGGGAAGATGTTGATATTTAAATCTGAAAGGATCTGGTGGGAAGGAGGGAATGTTACGCAAACTTCTCTAGCGGCAAATAGAACATTCTTTGTACTTCACAAAGAACTGCAGCATTTCCATGAACTGTGGTCACCTTGGAATAATCTGTGCAGATTTAATCAGATACCAGTCAGTCACCCGGTTGTGACAGGATAGTCTTCTGATGTTAGGCTTATCATAGTGGTTTGAAACTTAGAATGAGGTCTATTTAAGGTTTAAAGCCACTTTTTTCTTTTCTTTTTTCTTTCTTTTTTTCTTTTTTTCTTTTTTTCTTTTTTCTGGAAACAACTACCTCTCTGAGTTAACATTAACATTCCTCATGGTACAGCCTGGCAATTCAGTTTGGTAAGCTAAAAATAAGTCACTTCCTGAGCACCAAGATTACAAAACTAAGCTGCTGAACTTTGTATCAGAATAGTGAATGAGTGCATTCTTATTTCTGTGCGATGACTCTCCTTTCATGCTAGCCTTAATAAACTGGTTAAACATAGAAATATCTTAAACTACTGCAGTGGAATCACCATCTGCCTAAGGAAAGTCTGTTGCATCTTGCATTTGACAAGTTCCTTATATAAGAACAGTCTGATGTTCTGAACTATGCACAAGTGGTTGTGTTCAGCATGCAGTCTGCACATAAATACATTTAAAAGGTAGCGCTCAAGCTTAGGGATGGAGAAGCACAAAGAGCTGATAGTATAAAAGGTACCAAGTTAATGTACATATATACTGCTTTACAGAGTTTTGGAGAGAGGATTAGAAGTTCAGCTTAAGCGTGCTGCAAGGGGCTTGAATTTATATACAACCACCTATGTAATACCATTTGCTTTCTCTCATGCACATAAATTTCCTTGTGTTAACAAAACTAGTTGAAGACTCAAAAAGAAAAACTTGAAAGCAAGGAGTTGCACATGAAACTTCTGAGGCAGAAAATAAACCAGCTGGAAGAAGAGAAACAAGTAAGGACATCACTAGCTATGGAGAGGGATGAGGCCAATTTCACTGTCAAAAAGTTGCAAAAGATGATAGAGAGATTACAGAAGCAGCTTGATCTGGCAAGGGAAACAAATACTGATCTCAAAGCCAAGCTGTCTGAAACCAATGAACTTAAGGTGAGTCAAAGCATTACATTTGTGCTCCTACCCGTGTTTATGTTCCAAGTGGGTACAGATGGAATTCATTTACAATAAATGCATTCATGGAGGACCGCTCAAATCCATGTAGAAAAGTAAAGTAAATATAATATTACAATGTATTTAGCACTTTGTCTTGATACATTAAATAATAACTGAAAAGCAACATGAAAATGTTCGGGTTAGTGTAAAAAAAAAAATAAATAAAAAATTATGATATGTGCATCCTTTTCTTTCCCATCAGCATGTATGTATGTCATCCTGTATTTCCCACACACTGCTTACAGCAAATCTCTTCTTGTAAGTGTGGGGAGTCTGTTATTTATTTATTTATTTATTAGCGTAAAACAGGCAAGATAATAATTTTTCATTATTCCAGTGTTTTATTACCTTACAACAGGTGGAAACAAGCAGTTTGTGGTTGGTTGTCGCCACTGGAAGCAAGGAAGGTTTATTTTATAGAACTGTGTTGTATGGCTTGTGGATTAAAACAGATGACTTTCAATTGAAGGATTTTCAGCTGCCAAAACATCTGGCAACTCCATTCTTGTATTATTTTCCCAGTGCCTAACAGTGAAGTCCCACTTTGGAGTTTTTTTTTGTTTTGTTTTTTTTTTTTTTTTTTTTTTTTTTTTTTTTCTATGCAGATACATCTTTCTGCAAAACCTGCAGAGAATTAACTGTTTTTGAACAGTCTTTCTGCTGACTGAGTCGGCACTGGCCAGTCTGCTTTAATAACTTCTCACTCCATACATGCATGTCCTTTTCTCAAGAGTCTGTATTAAAACACTTAGTACTGATCAACTATCCTTATTTGCTCATATTAGACAAAATGTGTCACAAATGTAATGTTATTTTACAAATTGCTTATTGCAGATCCGGACTTTGGAGCAGGATAGAACAATAGAAGAACTTAATAAGTCTCAAGGCAAATTGGAGAGAATGAAGGAAAAAGCTGAGAAACAACTAAACTCTGTCAAATCAGAACTCAATTTAAAGGAACAGAAAGCTACTGAAGAAAAAGAAAAAGCCAAAAATATGTTAGAAGTGGCTTCCAGTGAAATGAAAGTGCTTAAAACAACCCTTGAAGAATTAGCAAAAAGAGAAAGACAGGTAGGTATACAGCTACTCTACAAGTGCTGGGTGTCACGTAGAACAAAAGAATGTGATGTAGGTGGGGCAGTTATCCAGCTGTGCTGACAACTTGCGTGAATAAGCATTGACTAATGTGGCAGCAGTGATTCAGAAGAGCAGAACTCTTCAAGTTTACATGCAAGAGAAGGAAAAGTAAATATGCTGCTTTTTTGTCTTTCTGCACTGCAAAACATTCAATTTACATCACATTTAGGAGAAGCATAAAAATGCTTAAAAGTTCCGGTCTCTTTAAGGTATGATTTTTCTGTATATCGTGGTCATAAAAACCTGATTACTTTTTTGCCAGGTGTCTGCCACACAAAGGGATTTTTATTTTTATTTTCCTTTTTAAGGCAAGTGATATTGAAAGCAACCATTTAAATCCATTTGTGACACAATAGTTTTCTTCAGAGTTGGAGTGAGAAAAATTTTTGTGCTTACTTATCCATAAGAAACACAGTGAATGTGCATAAAGGTTATGAGATGCAAGAAATTGAAGCGGAAGGCATGCTAGTAAATGTGTTTCATTCTAATTCCAGTAAACTAGGAAGTATGTGTATAATAGCTCCATCGTATTCTGTTTAATAAAAAAATAGCATCATTGTTAAAGCCAATGAGATATTTACGTAACATCAGGAAAATGTCATTTTAAGATTCTGATCTGAGTTGCTTAGAAGGTTGTCAGTTTATTTAACTAAAATTTTTACATTAGTTTCTGGTCTTGACAACAATTCTGGATTATATTTAAATGCTTTTTCCAGAGATGAGTCTGAAAAAAATATTGTTTTACTCCTGTTGGAAATGAAAAACAACTGGGGATTTTTCTGGAACGGTTTAGCATTCTTGTTTTATAATGAATGTTGGAAATTTGGCAGGGAAATCTCATTTCTTTGTTTGTCTCACATGGTAGCTAAGCATCCTGCACATAGAAAAGGGCATGAATTATATTCAGAAAATTATACTGTGTAGTCATACATCGAGTACTTGTTAAAATCACACAGATGTTGAATTTTTACTGAGTAAACACGAGGCTTTTCAGGCCACTTGATTGCTATTGAAGTGTTCTTTGGCCAAATGTGAAAAATGTGGGAAAAGTAAGATGGGGTACAAAATGCAGAATGCTCAAGGACAGCAAAGCACTAGCTCCTCGTTAACCCAGAAAGCTTGAGGAGGAATATCAGCTTGTATTCTATTGATGTCTGTGGTCACCTGTGTCACAGGAACATTTCAAACGCTTGCAGGGGGAACCACACTGCTAAATGGGGAGCAAAGCTGTTTGTAAAACCTGCGACTAATACTTGTGTAGTATTGATGATACCATTTTGCTAATATGAGAACTGCCAGTAATATGCATAACGTACTCTCCTGCATCCTAACAGTTTACTTAGCTAAAATGTCTCCTTGAGGTAAACATACTATTGCCAAATCAGATAATTAATTATAAACTCTCTTGGTAATAAACACTTCAGACTTCTCCTGAAACATGACCCAAGGAGAGCACCTTCCATACCCCCAATTCAATGTAATTCTTTGCCTGCTTCAGACTTACTCATTCTTCCTTCTTGTGGACACAGTGCAGGGGCAAAACTCTCTTGTTCTGTAAAAAGTAATGATTGCAGATGTTAAATGTTTCTCTCAGCACACATGCATATATTTAATGAGAATATAAGCACCATATGTCTGAATATGTACATTAAGAAAGCTACTAGAAACTGAAATTACTGTTGCCCTATGGAACTGCTCATATGCCTAGGCTGACTTGTACATGCATTTGAGTGGGTTTTTTTTTATGTGTTTTTCTTTTCCAAGGATATAACTACATTTAATTTTGTATAACGATGAAGTATTGAATGGATATTTTCTATTATGTGAAAATTACTGCCAGCTGCTTCAGATGATTGTTCTTGTGCCCAGGACGTACCCAAGTAAAGCAAAAAATAAGGTTCAAATTGGAGAAGTTGAAAATAAACTGCTACTTGGAATTGAGCAGTGTTGAATGTTCTTCACTGTGCCTTAGACTAGTCTAAAGTCTGGAAGATGATAATAAATTAGGAGGGCCATTGACTTCCATATTGATAGAGAGGTCTTGAAGAGACATCTTGACAAAGCGGATGGTTGAGCCATCACTAACTGTATGATGTTTAAAAAGAGCAAGTGCTGCATTCTGCACCTGAGACAAGGCAGCAGTGATCCTTGTTAGGTCCTTTCCAACTAAAGATATTCTATGATTCCTGCTAAGTTAAAAGAGGAAAAATTACCTTGGTATTTCTGTATTTAACTAGTAATATGCTGCATAAAACTGAATTTTCACAATAAAAAGGACAAGATATTTCCAGGTGAATGGCAATGCCAATTTCTAAGGTAGTTTTAATAAAAGATCTTCAGCAGAGGGTAATGAAGCATATTTTAAATAATGTCTTTTAAAGTAGAATGAACAGGCACAAGGAATTAACAAGCCTGAAAGAAAGAAAGCAACAACAAAACACCGGAAACTTAGGCTAAAAGCTTTTGATTAGAAAGGAGACTTTTTAACACTGTAGGTGGAAAGCTGGGATAATCATGTCAAATTTTATTGAATTCCTCTTCTTTATGCCCAAGATTTGAAATGTTGAAGATTTTTGTTTGTTGTTGTTAAAGGTGACATACATTTCTCATTTAATTGTTCTCCATGTCCTCGTATGGTTTAGTACCAGCATTTAAAAGTTGTTTGTAACGTTCTTGCAGCATGGTATCTGCATAGGAGTATAACCATGCATCTTGCTTCACGTACAACACATGATAGATTACAAAAGATCATTTAGCATGTATCTCCTGTCGCTCTTGTTCATAGTTGTTAAAATTCAGATTTATGTCCCCTGGTTCAGCATTTTTTATGTCTAAGAGTGTTTGTCAGTTTGTGTGAGAATTTCTCTTTGCAGGTAACCTGTTTGCTGCATTCCCATAGAAGTTTTTGTTTGTTTTTGAGATGGTGTTATTCTGTTAGCGTGAAAAAGAAAAAAATCCTCATTTTTAAGTTCACAAATGGATGGCTAATAGGATTTTTAGGAGCTCCATCTTCTTTCCTGTTTAGGCTATTTGCTGATGAAAGTTACTGAATTCTCACCAGATGTGTTGTTCATTCACTAGAGTGAATTAAAATAAATTGTCTTTGGCTGCACCACAGATCTCCTGATTTGGAGCTGGGGAACTTGAAGATCAAATAGATAAGTGCATAAGCACATTTCCTTGAAAAGGAAGATTTTCCTTTTTTAATTGTATATGGATGGTAAGGGGTGTTAAGGTATTGATCATCTGGGCGGTGTAATTTAACAGAACGTTTAACAGATATTGAAATGTGTCTTACAAGGTGCCTTATCCTGAACTAAGTAAGTCAGTGTTCATGTTTGTTTGCTCTTTATGTTTTTGTCTCTTTACTGTCACAGTCCCTACCGATGGTATTTACTTCTGGCTGTCTGTCAGTTTAGAACTGATGAGAGAAACTGTTTTCTCTAAGTACCTTGCCAAACTTCCTTCACATGATATAATTTCAGTAGCTGTGCACAGAATAACTATGCATTTATTTCTCAGGTTGCTTCTTGAATTTTACTCTACCCTGATTCCAAATCAAATGAGATACTGAGACATGCAAAGCCTCTACCTTTCTTCTAACTTCTGCTGTCAGTTCCACACTAAAGTGGTGGGTAAGGAGGAGCTGTGGTAGTGAGAGGTCAGGACCAGCACATGCTGTGACACATGCCTGCTAGTTTCTAGTCGTCTGTATAGTTAACTAGACCAAATACAGCTCCTCTTCCCATCTTTTCCTCTATTTTTTCCCCCTATTTAATGAACAGGGAAGATATGTCTGTGAAGGATGCTAAAGAATGCTTGAAATTGTTTGGTCTTTTTTTGAAATCTTTAGCATCTCAGCTCTTGTTTCATTGTTTGAAGTATCCCCTAAGAGGCCATTTCCACCCTTTTCAGCTCTCTGCATTGACGAACAGCAGAAAATTCTGTATTTTGTACTGCTAATATAAATGCTTGTGTTTGTATGTATGCACGTATGTATACGTTTTTCCGTGTTTCCTGTTTTTGGTAATTAATGGATTAGTAATTCCTCTCTGTTTGCTTTTGCAGCTGGCAGACTTCCGAGAGGTCATCTCACGGATGCTGGGCCTTGATCTTGCTAGCCTTGCTCTGCCTGACTATGAAATCATTACACGTCTGGAAGGGCTGATTCACTTTCATCAGCATCATTTTATCCCCTGTGTCTGTGTCAAAGATGTAACAAGGGCAGATGAGTGCTTGGATAGAAACGTACAGTTTCTTCATTGAAACACACATTTTTGAGGAAACTAAAGTAATTTTTTTCTTTTTCCCTGTCTACAAAAAAAGCGTAGAAAATAGATCTTTTTGTTCACTCCTTTACAGATACTTGGGCTGATTTTCAGTGTTTCAGTAGAGACTCTGAGCCTAATGGACAGTGAACAGCAAGCAGCCCAGGGAGAGCAAATACAAAATCCCTGGGCAGCATAATACTTCATGATGGGCAATGTGTGAAAAATTAACAGCTTTCCAATTCCAGTGCAGAGGCACTGATGGCACAAGCCATCTAAGATCTGTTAACAGTTTTGGCAAGGACTTGCTGGTGAACATCAGCTTCAGTGATGTTCCTTGTGCTTTACTTCTTGGGTGACAGTGGTGAAATGAAGTGTGGACCATCCAGTTCCTATTTCTTTTGCAAAATGGGACTTCTCTGTGCATTTCTATATGTAAGAATTTCAGTTTCTTGGCACCTAGAAAGCTGGCTGGGGGCTATCGTGGTTTTGGGAAAAGGGTTTTTTTCCTTCATTTTTTCTATTTAGTCTGCTCTTGAGTAAAAACAAAAAGTTATGCTTTCTCAGCAAAGGCACTTTAACAGGCTCCAATCATATGCCTGGCGTAGATATACACTGAAATTATTGATAGTAGAATTGCATATTACCTTCGATCATGACGTTTTGAAAGCGTTTCTTCTACCTGCTGTGTTCCTTGGACAGTTAATCCATGGGCGAAGTAAACATCAGTTCTTCTGAGTTAATACAAAGGTATTAATAATACCCTCGTCCATTACAGCAAATAGCTTATACTCTTGATTTTTCAGAAAAAAACACAGATAATATGTCGAGAATTACCTTTTAATCATGAAAGCCGCTTGTCTATCACCCTATCTGTTAAACTTCATGATTTTAAGACATTCAAACAATAAATATATTTTAATAGTACACTAAGAAATGATTCTGTGTTTTTATTTGTCAATTCCCATTATATATTTTATGTGGATAGGCAGAACAGTAAAGATGACTTTACCTATGTATGTATGACTATGGTGGACTTCCTACAGTATCGCAGCAAATGATAATTCACTAAAGCTGAGTGCTACACTAAGACAGATGAGACTTTAATTAAGGGAGAAAAAAAAGATAATACTTTAAAAAAAGAAATGTGATGTCTGGCTATGAACTTGGAATATTCTTGGTGGCTTTTATTATTATATCTCTGAAAAATCATTTCTCAGTGACTTGGCTTAAAGAAACACACAACAAAAACATCCCTTCTTTTGTGTCATCAATGGCTTTTAGGAAATACAGTAATTTATCTTTATGCTCCTGTGTCTACTTGGATTAAAGTCAGTTCTCTTTCTTGTTTTAGGATGCAATGTTGCTTTTCAGGTACAGTTTAATAAAAGAAGTAATGACAAAATTGAGTAGGCTTAAGTTTAGGAAAGCACTGCTTTCCAAGTACAATGAATTGAAATGTAAATACTTCCAGGCATCTTGGAAAAGGATGGTAGTAATTTGCTAATTACTTGAGAAAATACAATGTGTGTTTTGCTGACACTTAGGGCATTCTTCTGCTATTTTTGTCAGTAACCAACAAAGGTGTGTTTCTTTACCTACGTTAAAAACAGAAAAAAATATATTTAATCACATTGTACGCATTTAATAAACTGCATTAAGAAATTAGGTCCAGTCGGTCCAGATAACATCTGTAACTGCAATCAGCTCTGAGCTCACAAATCCTAAAGTATGTATGCATATTTGGCCATAGTTAAGTTTGATAGTTGAGATGATTTCCTAATGCCTGCAAAGAGGCTCCCAATCTGCTGCCACATGCCACACTTCTATATCCTGTCCTCCCACTACCACTGTGTCACCAGCTGTCACCTTCCAGCCCTGATGATGCCACCAAGTCTCTCCATGTTACTTCAGAGGAGGTGGGTATTCAGATGAAGCTGATGATAGTAAAGCTCCTTATTGTTATTCTGTGTTATGCCAACAGGAAGTCGAATAAGGGCTTTTTAATACTTTAGCACTCATATTTCAGAAAATAGGGATCTAATGTAGTTCATCAAGAACTATGAGCTCTCAGCTGATTGTTAATATTCCCTATGTTTTCTTGACTTTTGGAAGAGCGCTGGCATCTTTGTTCGCTTATCCAAAGCAAACAGCAAAAAGTAGTTCAATGTGAACAAAGTTCAGGTGACTTTTGGCCTGTGTAATGTACCTGACCACCGATCAAAGTTTAAACTGGCTTACAATCTCTTTTTTAAGGTTTGTTTCATACGGTTTGTTTTGAAGGTAGCCATCCATGGGGAAAATTAACATTTGATTCACACATTTTTAAGTCAACATGAATGTGTTTGAGGCCATGTTGGTAAACACCTGTTTTAAGCGCATCATTGTTGTTAGTGGGTTTGTTTGTATCAACCACAAGTACGGGATAAAGAGTTTATCTTAATTTCTCTTTTGCTTCGTTAGTTTGCTTTTGCATTTACTGGAAATACATGTTAAAAAAATAAATTAACGGGGACAGTTGATAGAAAAAGACTCCTGGATGCTGTGTTCTCCAAAACTTAAGTCATACTAAAGTCTGGAAAGAAAGAAGGATGAGCTTATAAAGCTGTACTCCTTATTATTCAAGAATAACTGAGGCAGAAATAAAGATCTGCAAATGACAATTTTGCTGAACAATAACAACAAGAGGACTTTGCTGTTAACTTTTAAATCAGCAAACGAGCCGTGAGGCAAGGAACAGCACTTGTTTTGAGATAAATAAAGCTGCTGATTGCTGTTTGCTCAGTTCTTATTCCCTGTGATTGCTGGCACTTTCGGTAAGTAGGAAGAAATAAGGAAAATAGTATTGCATTGTGAGCAAATGAGGTTTGAGCTGCTCTATCCCAAGTAGAGAAATCCATTGCTTGAGGGCTTTGCAGTTCTGAGGATGATAGTGGAGATGGTGGGGGATAACTGAGCTGCAAGCCAGGACCTGTAGAGGATCAAGTCCCTGACTGGGTGTATGCGAAGAGGTATTTTTGTTAATTGATGAGGTGTGAATTCACTCTAGAAGTTAAGCTTGGTTTTCCCTTGGAAAACATGAGGCTGCCTCCTAAGAGCAGCTCCTGACCGGGCAGTGGGTGGAGCCCACAGCTAAGAATGATCTGTTCAGCCTGTGTATCTGGGTATGAACCAGCTCCACTGCCTGGTGGTAACCATACGCAGCTTTGCTGCTCTCGGGCCACATGTGGACAGCTCTGGTTACAGAACAAATGTGCGGTGGCATTTGTTGGATGCCGGAAGGTCTTTAGTGTTTATATGAAGAGAACACTGTGCCAGCAGAGCTGACTCAACATTTTCCCTTCCTGGCCAAGTTTCCTTACCATGAAGAGTAGCGTAGCTGTGAAGAGAGGCCAGGGTGAAGTGACAGCAGCAGACAGACTGATGCAGATGTTTTTGAAGCAGTCTAAGATCGCTGTTATAACAGAAGTACTACGGCTGCTAATGTAGGTGAAGGAACCCTGCAGGTGTTGGTATGAAAGTCCCTTAGGGCATTCTTAGGAGACTGATCTGAGCCAGGCTGCACAGAGCAGTGCTGGACTACTGCTAAATTTATTGCAGAATTGCTGCTGAGTAACCATTTTGATGTTTGATTTTACATGCGCTTAGAATAATACCTACCTGGTGCCACTCTGCTGTGCAACAACATTAGCTAGGTCTGGAGAATATGGATTGAGAACAGTCAAACAGAGGATGGACAGCATTGTTTGGGAGTGTCCATTAAGAATGAACATAACTTGCGAGGCTCATGCAGACCTGCAGGCTTTGGTGATTTACAGCTGCTTGAGGGTTTGTGGAAGGATGGGTGGGAGTGTTTGAGATGCATCATGCAGGAATGGGGCTGAAATGGATTGACTTCAAATAGCTAAAAATATACTTGAAGATTACTTCTCGTTTTTATTGCGAGCAGTTGTTCATTTCAACAGCTCAAACTAGCAGGCTTGAAATACCGTGAATCAAAAAAGAATAAATATTTGAAAAAGCAGTCGGTAAACAGAGATGCATTTAGGCTGATGACCTAAAGAGAAAATAATGTTATGTGTTGCCCAGAATAACTATGAATAACTATTTGGTGATAAATCTTAACTGCAAGGCTTTATAAACTTCTGATCTGCAGATGGGCTATGGGATAGGAAATAGGAGAAGTTGGAAACCCTTGAAATTCTGCCCTTGTCACAGAAGAAAAAAGGGAAGTTGGAGCAGGAGGGAGGCAGAGACCTGCCTGAGGACTGTGGCCCAGTGGAAACTCGAGGTGAGGCAAGTAAGCCTTCCTTCAGCTTCCTGAGGCTGGAGGAATGGCAAGGGCTGCACTGCTGCTTGGAGCTGGCCCATTCATACACAAAATGCATTACTAGCACGTACAGAGATTCTGTATCCCCCATTAGGATACCTTTTTTTTTTTTTTTTTTTTTTTTTTTTTTTTTTTTTTTTTTTTTTTTTTTTTTTTTTTTTTTCCACAATGACATTTTTATTCTTAAACAGTGTGTTCTGCAAATGTATTTTCTTTTATACTGTCTTTGTGGTGTGAGAATCAGAGATTGCATTCTTCCAAAAATGTTCCCTCTCTGTTTTTCATAAGAAACACCTGACTGGCTTGAGTGTTCAGTTTACATCCTTGTCTGTAGCATCGGTGTCATTGCCCGCAGCACAATTTGATGCTTCCTTTTACAAAACCTGGCTTTTATTTACAGCACTGAGCAAAGACTTCCATGTCAGCTGACAGAATTTCCCTGTTGGAAAAATTAATCCAAAAGGGCTCAGCAAGTTCTCAGAATGAGACTGGTAGAAACCCATAATTGTGCCTGTATACATTAAAAAATGGTATATGCTATGGGATGGCAGTGCTCTTTGATTCCTTGCTTCCTGCTAACATGGATTTTCTTGAGTTAATTCTTCTTGCATGCAGTGCATTCCTACCACTGTTTCTCTCTGTGGGCGTACTTGCCCCACAGTCATCCTGATGACCTTTCAAAGTGTTTATGGATGCTTATTCATAGTGGAAAGAGCTATAATTGTTGGTGTTGGAAGGTGTGGAAGGTGCAGAGCACCCAGAAATGGCTGCTAAAGATCAACTGTAATTATCTGAAATCCAGACCCTGTCTTCAGTGTATACAGCTTTAAGTAGAACAGTCTGCTTCCTACCTCTGACACATACCACTGGTAGCATCACAGTGAACAAAAAAAGAATGAAGAGATGGTTTGAAAACTGCCCATGCTGAGGTAAAAAAAATCATTTTTGAGCTGTGGGAATTCCTAGGACAGCAATTCTCTCACCTACCACCTCTCAGCTTCTTGCTCGCTCTAGTGGCACCTGTTGTTTCATTTTGGAAAGTGAAGTGAAGAAAAGGAAAGTGGAAAGTGAAGAATCAATGGGAAATCCCCCTCATATGTCTCCGCTGCTACTGGAAGCCTTATAGCTATTAACGCTTGGCAGCACCGCAGTTGTCTGCTGCACCCTATGGCGGCAGGGAGCTGGGTTCGACCACCCTGCAGTGCTGGTGTCCACCTGCCTGCTCAGGCTGCCAGGAAACAAAGCATGGCTACAACAGTGATTATTCTGTCTGAAAAATGTCAGTGTGTTCAGAAGGTAAACAATCATGAAGGAGAATCTCCTTTCCCATTGGAAGAAGTTCTGACCTGTCCCTATTGCAGTAGTGGCTGAAGCTGGGGAGAAGTGAGAGCACGAAGATGTCATGGGTGTCATGCATGGCTGCTGCCTCGGTGAATCTGCCTGGTTTTGGCTGTTTGAGCAACTTAATTGAAGTTCTCATTTCAGTAAGTTATTTGTTCCAGAAGGTGTGAGGAGCTGAGGATCCTCTGTCTCTCCTATATGTTGGAGGGTTTTTTTTTTTTAATAGTTTCTAAATGAAACAGGATGCTCTGCCATGAAAGATAGTTATAATGACACCGTCATGGAGACTTGCTCCACAAAACAAACTGTTAAATTTCATAAGTTAATGCTTCTCGCAGGAAGAAAAAATAATCACCACACATCCTTATCAGCATCACTTCGCAAAACATATAATTGCAATTTGTTCTGCTCCTTTAAAAAGGAAAATTTAATGAATGTTAAATATTCTTCCCTTTTACAAATGCTAGTGCTCTAGTAGACAGGTGTTCCTGTTTGCCCACCTAAATCCTGCAACTTAACCATCTTCGTAATTACACATTTTTAATGGCTTAACGCTTGTGTAAAGCTTTGCGAATGTCAGGATTTATTGTTTAGAATGAGTAGGAGATATTTTGTCATGTACTTGGGCCTTTATTCATGTTAATCTATTTTTTGTGAGCTTACATATTTCTCTCTGATGAAAAAAAATATATTTTTAATAACAGAAGGATGCGTCTTCCTGTTTGAGTTCCAAGGCTCTGGTTCTGGGGAGGTTAAGTCCCAAAGTCTGTATTCTCTGTTTAATGGGAAGGCAGTTACAGTTTATACCTTTACAAAAGTCTTTACAGTTTTTTGTAAGCATTAGAAGTACTGGAGCATTAGAAAATTATCTTTAGTCATGTATAGGTCTCTCTGTAATTTGTTATTATTTTCCTTTCTCAAGGTGGAGAAATATCCTTTCACTCTTAACTTCTACCTTTAGCTTATAATAAGGTGTAATGGCATATATTTCTAAGCCAGGTTGTGATTTGTTACATCACCAAAACTGCAGTCTTTTAATTTTAGAAGGATCCTTACTTAGGCAGTTCTGAAAAGTCTCCTGTATATGATTACACAGTTTCAGTGTCAAATTGGGCTGCCTTAGAGGAGGAAAAAAATTTAACCACAGTAAACTTTAAATAAATATTTCACCAATGAGAGCATGCTTGATTTAGAGCCGCAGGCAGAAGTTAACACTTCTCTTGGTTTTACCACTCTGCTGTTTCTTGGTGGGCACAGGTTAGTGATCTTGTTATTCCATGTCAGTCGGAAGAAGTCTTCTTACGATAACCTTTATGTTACTTTTGTAAAAGCATGTGTGAAAAATGCAACAGCTGATCGGATGCCCAAGACTACCATTTCTTCTTGCACTTTGGAAAGCTGAAGGAGTGTTCTTGGGGGAGAATGGAGGTTTAGAAGGAACTTGGGTGGGATGCCTGCCAATGTTTTCCACGTAAGCACCTTGATTACTACTTGAGAACTTGCTGAGAGAGTGACTCTTCCTACTGAAAACTGTCATACTGTCCTCCTGTAATCAGTGCCTGTCCTGTGTATTCAAGTCTACACCGACTCCTTTGTGTAAACAGAATTAATGCCGTAAGGAGCTGTGCCAGAATACAAAACTATTATGATCAGAAAATACACATTGTGGTGCCCACAAAATAATTGTAATATTGATCATGGTAACAAAATAAAAATGCCAAATTATTTCTTGTAAGCACATTTCTTAGTAAATGATTAAGCTCTAGATTATGAGATAATAATTGGAGCATATTAAATTGCAGTGAAATAAACAGTAATTGCTTGTCATTTAAATAAAAATATTATTTAATAATAAGACTGTTCTCTGATGTAGTATTTCCTGCGATGGGACCTCAAGGTGTTTGACAGGGGATGCTTGCTCACTGCTTCCAACCTCACAGCTGGAGAAACTGCAACAGAACGGGTCAACTGGTTAAGAATATCAGCACAGCAAGAGGTGAATGCTGCCTCCCCCGAGTGCTGCCTTGGTGCTGAGCCGTGGGTTGTGGTAAGAAATCCCAAGATGTAAGGTGATGCAGAGATATCAGGAGAGCAGGAGCCCAGCAGACTAGGCTGTGACTGGGACATAGTTCTCAATGGAATAACATGCTTATCACTGGCAGTGGGAGCCAGGATCAAAGTATTAAAATCTCCTGATTATCTCTGAGTCTATCAAAAGCTTTCCAGCTAGGTCTGTTGGTTTTCACTCTTCCAAATAGAAAACAATTGCAATTTTTAATACATGTGAGCTCAGAAAATGAAGCAAAAGGCCCAAAATGTTCAGTTGGAAGTAGAGTTATCATTTTCCCCCAGAATATGTCTTTTAGTAAAGAAGAGTTGTAAGATCCTGTAAGAATCCAAAATTATGAGGTGAGTGAGAACTGATTTCTCCGGCACATCCTGTGGGGTGATCAGAGGTAGCTAATGGTGGTGGTGTAGAGGTCTGCCATGGAAGGGGCCCAAACAAGGAATGGGATTGGGCTGCAAAGTGATGACATGATGTTAGTGTAGAAAATTGCCTGAATTACAGAGGTCTCCATGTGGATGTGTTGTAGGTTCCTCATACACATCTAGCTGCGTGATGGTCATTCCTCATAAATCTGTGACGATCCCCAGTTGTGAGGCTGGTGTTTGCTCATCAAATAAGGTAAGGCAGTGGTTACTACCTTCTGTGCTGTCGCTAGCTCAGGTATATGCAATTCACTCATTAAATCAGTTCTATGGCCTTTTATCATTACTGGCATCTGGACAAAGCATGTGTGTGAAATAATGATATGTCGCAGTAAATTTTTGGTGCCTGTTTTCAACCACCACACTGAAGTTAATTCATTTATAATGGTCAGTTCATGTTTAACATACTGTTAGCAGAGGAATAATAGCAGCTTGCAAAAGGGTTTGTAAAAAAAGGATATTTGTAGGCCAGTAATACATAGGTAGAAAAGGAGAGGCTTGTTTATCAAAGTGGTTGTTAGACTGGAAAAATCTGTGGTGGAATAAGACGTGACAGAAATAACAGTGGAACAGATGCATCTCTTCATGCTTGAAGAGAACCTAAGTTCTTCTTCCACCCAGAAGTACATAATTGCATCTTAGAAATCCATCCAAAGTTGGTAAACTTTTCAAAAGTATAAGTAGGTAGCTATAGCAATATTTGGCTGTATTGTTTCTATCCTCAGCCTTGCATTTAGAAGCTAGAGCTCAGTGTTTTATTTATAGTTGTTTTTCAAGTCTTACCCATAACGGAGTAATACTTCAGCTTTTGAAAGAGCCACAAAACAAGCTGTCAAATTGAAAATGAAGGAAATTATATTCTAGTGGTAAGTTACATAGTTTTGCTGCTGTGGGTTTTCTTATTCAACTGCCTTTAAATGTTCTCTCCTCTGCTTAGGAGAGTCCAAAATAAGAGAAGTACAAAATCCTTTAAATTTTCAAGTGTAATTTCTGTAACGTAGTACATTGTATGTAGCCTCTTACTATATACCAGAAGGAAACTAAAGTGGATACTTACCGTAGATGTATTTTCCTGACCAGGCTTGTGTGAAGATGTATTGTGAAGCAGGAAAATGTGCTAATAGTGTGAAAAATAGTGCAAGAAGATGAATACCAGTGCATAAAACAGCGTGTTAACTGACTATATGGGAAAGCACCTCGGAGCAATTTTTGCTTTGATACTTATGGAAATTTTCAGCTCAAGTGGATGAGCTAATATATAAAGTCAGGGTGATGCTATTAATTAGGAAGAAGGAAACAGCTGTTACTGACACAAAGCAAATTCAGAACTACTGACAAGATAATACTGGTTGGATGAGTAAAGAACAGCCAAAAGAAGACAAAACACTGTAGCTATTATTCTGTGAGACTTACGTGCTGTGCATCACATCTTTTGTGTTGGTACTCCCGAGGATGCTCTGTGGATGTTTCAAAAGGTTGCCAAATGAGTATGGTCAGTTGATCATGATAGTGGAACATCTTTTACCTGATATACCAACTAGCTGCTTTTTCAATTGCCATTGGTTTAGATCATCTGCCAGATGATCTTCTCCAAAGAGGTGTGTTTACCTCTGAAGATGTGAAGGCATCCAACTCCAAACTCCAGGATTCGAGCATTTGCCATATCACAACCTGGAAAGTTTAACCTGATGAAAGCATCAACCTTTTTTACATATCAGTGTAAACAGAGCTCAATTATGGAGTCTTACTTCTTCCACCAAGAAAATCTGGGCATTAATAAAGACAGATAAATTACCAATAGAACAATTTTTTTTATTATTATTATTATTTTTTTTTTCAGTAGCCTGCAGTCTTTAATCCATCCTAGAAGTAGACTGTAGCACTGACATCTTTTTTGATATAAGTTTTCCAAATGCAATTATTGATTTAAATTGACTTTATTTTCATTGTCAGTAATTTAGCTATTCATCAAAGTAAAGAAACTTGATGCTAGTAACAGCAACAAAAATAGAAAACACCAGAGGAATATTAAACTGAAATAACATATGACATGCTGTGCTGGCCAGTTAACATTTCTCTTCTGGGGCCAAGTGATGTACAATTACTTCTAGTAGTTAGACCAACTATCAGCCAATCTGATAAAGATTGACTATTGAAAATCCAGTCAGTCAGTCACACAATCCAGGTGACCTGGGCAAACATAAGTTGTTTCTGTTGACTTGGAACGAAAATATGCTGTTTTCGTGTATGCATGTATTGCTCATCAATTACCAAATCTTTAATGAAATTGTATGGTGGAAATAATGTTACCAACTTTCCTAGCCATAGGATCATTGAATGGCTTGGGTTAGAAGGGACTGAAGTTCCAACCATTCTGCCATAGGGTAGGTGCTAGTCATGGTACTTGTTTACCAGGGTTTCTTCAGCTTAAACAAAATGGTGCATTTTAACCGTTTTAACATTGTCCTGATTTTAGCTGAGATAGTGTTAATAGCAGACCGATGTTTTGGTTGTTGCTGAGTGATGAGAGTGAAGCCAGGGCCAGATCAGGCTGGGCTACTCTGCAGGACAGAGCCACCATCAGGATGGCATAGCATCAGGGGCAGTGTGGAGTATGGACAGGTGCCTGGATTAGGCAGAGTTATTCCATACTGTGTGACACCATGAGGAAGGCCTTAAAGCTGCAGGGAGTTGGCAAGGGGGCAGCTGCTACTTGCTGGATGTAAGGTGTTGGATGGCAGGTGGTAAGATGCTGCCCTGTAGGGCATCAGTCAGCAAGCAGTTATGTTAGCTGAGTGTTGATCAACAGGTGGTGAGTAATTGCATTGCCATTTCATTTTTGCTTCCATTTTTGTTTTTGTTTCCATTTTCCTTCTGTTTTAGTAAATAGTTTTTATCTCAACCCCAACTCTGTTTTGTTTCCAGTTCCCTCCTTCACTCTACTTAGGGAAAGCAAGAGAATGACTGTGTGGTGTTTAGCTGCTTGCGGGGTTAAACCACAACAGCAATGTTGTTTATTTTTTACTTCAGTTAAACAACTCTTCCCAAAAGTTAAGCAGCCTGAATGCAACAAACAGAAGGGAAAGAAGAGGAATATGCGGACAATTCCTAAGATGGGCAGCTATTTCATGTAGAGACTTATGTATGATTTGTAGAATGGATCCTTAACTGCTTTTTGTCTATCTGCATTTGAAAAGATTTTGAACTTTCTATAGACAGATGACCTAGAAAGCATGTTTATGTGGCCTACCATAGCAAAGCAGACTGATGTTCTCTGATATCTCATGTTTACATATGGAAATGGCCAGTACTGGGGCCTACAGAAGGACAGTTGTAGGGTAACTTTCAACTAAAAAGTTGAAAGCTTTTACACCCCTGTTTTCTCTTTCAAATGGCCCACTTTGGCTATGGTCTTAAAGGACTAAAGACTAGCTCTGTCTTTAATACAGGTTAAAACGATCTTTCAACTGAGAAGGAAATGTCATGCATGGGTTCACAGAATAATTTAAATTACTGCAGTGTGAAAGTGTTGTACAAAAAACAGTAGTAATGCTGAGTAAATCTACTTGCATAATTCTTGTAAATAAATAAATAAATAAGAATACCTAAGATATCTGCTAATTCTTTAGCTGTTGAGTTCACATGATACCGGTTGCAGCAGCTTGATGCTATGCATTTGGTTATTAGGTTGGATATTAGGAAAATCTTCTCTGAAAGAGTAGTGAGGCATTGGCACATGCTGCCCGGGGAGGTGGTGGAGTCACCATCCCTGGAGGTGTTCAAGAACCACGTAGATGTAGATTAAAAAACACAGTGGTTTTTTAATTGGTGGTAGGTTGGTGGTTGAAATGGATGATCTTAGAGGTCTTTTCTAATCTTTATGATTCTACGTTTGTTGTCATTTGTTAATTTCTGTTGTTTTTTTTTTCTTGTTTTATTTTCTACCTGTGTTTCCTTATGAGGACGGAGTCTAACAGAAATGTTCTTGGTTTATGTGCCTGTTTGTGAGCAAAATCTTCAGTAATGTCAGCACTGATGTAGAAGAGAAGCAGTTATTAACAAGATGATATTTTCCCTAGATTATATGGTGACACTGTATCCTGCATGCATTTGTGAGTATATATTCTCCTAGTGCTACATGCTGCTAATGTATGTATAGTGTATGTACAGATGTGATTTTATCTAAGGAGGTATGCACTGCTCATAATAGGTTTAACAGGTGTGAGACTGGTAGCATGTTGGGGCATGAGAAGCCCTCAGTTTTATCCCATAACATTAAGCTCTCTCTTAATACTTTCCAGGAGAAAATGCATAGGACATTTTTTTTTTTTTCAGCAGTTTTCTCTACTCTGGTTTTCCTTTGTCCAAAAAGGATTGTCCTTTATAATATTTTTCCACCTTTCTTCCTTTCCATTCTTTGCCCTTAACATCACCAAATGGATGTGGGGAGAGGAGCTGGCTATTGGAGCCCTGGCTTTAGTCTCTTAAGGACTCTTCACACACCACTGTGAAGGGAAGACTTGGATGCTCTGGTCCTTCTTCAAGAATTAGATTCTTTGGACTACTGTATTGTTCCAGTTTCAATTGTTACCTCCCTCAGCAATCCCAGAGGCTTGGGAGCGTGTGACATTCCCCAGAAATCCTGCACTGAGACAGAACAAGCAATTACAATGCACAAAATCCCAATGATACATTTTTTTAGCCTGACTTTGCAATTCCTCTTGATTGTGTGTGTCTAACTGTGATGGTGGCTGAAAGGGAAGAAAAAAAAGTATTTTAGGCCCAACTTCAGAAAGTTCTTGGTTGCTTTGTGGCATTGACCTCTGGCTTCACAGGTTGACAGCTTAGGGAGATCATACATGAAAAAGTAGAGCAAGAAATCTGGTTATCTGCTGCCTGTATAGTATAGCCATGTTTGAAATGCTGCAGAAAACAATCAGTTTGGGGAAAAAGTAAATACCATAGCAAATATAGCTGAGTTAGCTGAACTTGGGAAAAGTGACAAAAAAATCTGAAAGTGTTTGAGAATTGTGACTGGGGGACTTTTCTAGAATTTGAGGAAAATAAAGATCGTTCAGTGAGAATGTGAGATCAAGGTACAATGAAAAGTATACTTTAGGATCGGATTTGATTTACATTGAACGACTGTGATTTCTGGGTACGAAAAATTTAAGTCCAGACAACAGAACTGGAAGAAATAGGGTGATTCTAAAACCAGAAATTTGAATGCTAAAAGTGGAAATGAAGGTCGTAACAGTAAGGAATCAGACAACTCCTGACAATACATCCCCAAACTGTGGAGAGTTTTTAAAGTGACTGTAGGAGTGATTACTTGGTACAGAGAAATCTGAGGGAGTCAAAATGTTGGAGGAAAAGGAGGCAATGGCTTGAAATCCATTTTGGTTTTACAGAATTGCACAAGCTGGAGAAAACATATGAAATAACTGAAAATACTTGAAACAACAACAAAAAAACAACAACAAACAAACAACAACAACAACAACAAAACTAGCTTAAAAAACCTTGATCTGTGCTCTTTTGCTTTTTTCATTGTCTGCTATAACAAGATAAGTTTCTTCTGTTCTTTTGTGTATCTAATGTGAAGGCCTCAATTTGTGCACATGAAAGTCATTTTTGTTAATTTCTGTAGGATCACATGCTGTAACACCAGCCTAATAGGAGGCCACTGCTTATAATGGTCTTTTCTCATCTTTGTGCTGTGTCACCTGATTTGCTCTCATGTCTCAGTTCAGTCTGTTACAGAATTTAATCTAGATGATGCTTTTTAACTCACTATCATAGTGAGAAATAGTTAAAGAATCTTGAGACAGTGAGGATCTAGAATCTGCACTGTTACCTGTGCCTCAGCCCATCCACCAGCTCTAGGATTTGGGTTTGAGAAGCTTTTGGATGTCAGAGGGGTATTGTTTGTTGAAAGATGTGGCAGAACAAGAAATTGTTGCTACACATCAGCAACAGCAAATTTGGGATGGTGAATGAGTCTAAACAGTTTTCAGAAAAGAGGTGAAAAACACTTGAAGATATTTTTCAATTTTTCTTCCTCACACCCCTCTGAAACCTACCCTGCACTGAGCTGATATCAGATATTATTGTTATGAGATGGGGTAGCTGTTTCTTGCTCTTCTTCACACATCTAAATCTATAGAAAATCTGTTATTTATTTATTATTTTTATTGTTTATTTTAATGTTAGAATAATGGTGTCATAGAATGGTTTGGGTTGGAAGGGACCTTTAAGATCACCTGGTTCCAACCCCCTGCTATAGGCAGGGATGCCTTCCTCTAGATCAGGTTGCTCAAAGCTCCATCCAGCCTGGCATTGAATGCTTCCAGGAAGGGGCATCCACAGCCTCACAGGGCAGCCTTTTTCCCAGATCTTCCATTATTTTTATTTTATTTAATATTTTATTTTATTTGAATTGAAATTTTTAATATGTAAGGGAGGAACCCAAGTACAGAACCAATACAGGACTTTAAACAACTTTGTTAAAGGAATATTTGCTAGGTTGTTTGGGCCAGCAATAATATCTTTATAAGAGAAAACTTTATCAGCATATTACTGCAATAGAAATGCTTCCATCAATATTCTACAAAGTAGTAAATGCAAAGCTATTTTTGTCCCACATTATAGCCTTCCCCCAGGATAGTTTTTCCTCGAAAAAGAATTAAAAAATTAAAAGATTTAATGCGTCCTTTGCCATGAATTGATGTTTGTCGTAAGCAAGTCTGTTGCTCAATAGGAGCAAAATTAAACTAGCAGACAGCACACAGCACAGAAGCAAATTAGATTTTAAGTCTACATCAGGTCTGTTAATCAAGTATGCACTTTGCAATGCAGGTGTCGCAATCTGTTTCTTTACAAGTATCCTTCAAAATCAGACTGTCCTTCCCACCACACCCCCCAAATAGCTTAACCAAGATTTGTGCTAGTTCTCTGCTTTGCAGGCCACTCCTCACTGGGAAGCAGCAGCCCTAAGCAGCTCCAGGAAGCAGGAGGCAGACATGGGAGCACCACGCAGCAGTGGAAGGGCCAGCTAGGGGCCCTTAACAGAATCCCAACTCCTTAGCACTGGAATTGGGGAAGCAACAGGAAAATACGAGATTTCCAGGGACACCATAATTCTCTTAAGCTGTTTCAGTCCACTTCTGCCAGCTGCTGTATGTTCATTGCCAGTATATGGTTAGCTCTCATTAAAAATAATGTGTTAAACTCAAATAACTAAAAAAACAAAACAAAACAACGAGTGTTGTTTGAGAACTGTTTTTATACATAGAGATTTATGATGCTGGGAATAAAAATCATCATCTGGACTTGGTTAAGATTTTCCTGGCAAATAATTAATTCTGAGAGCATATTTTGATCAAGCATCTCTTATAGCAGCAATGGTAAGTGAGTTAAAAGCAGCTTGCATTATAGATACAGGTCTTTATAGTCCCTTAAAGTTTCTGCTAGTTTTTCCAGCCCTCAGCAAATGGTGGTGCTAGCACCTTATTTTTCATCCCTGTGTTTCCTCATTTCATGGTCATATCAGCCTCTTGGTGACTGCCAATGAGCGGATCTCATCATAGCTGAAAATTCAGGAACATGTGCAAAGAAGCCACCCAAATGGGCAAGAAATTTTAATATTCTCTCTTCTGTCTTTTTGCTTTAAAATGAGAAGACTACAAGTATGAATCTATCAAAGTAGGTAACCTAATTTATTTATTTATTTTTTTTGCTGTTGTTTCTGTTTTGATTAATACCTGTCGTGACTTAATTGCATGCCTGTATTTATATGTACAGTGGGTTGGTGTATGTTTCTCTGTGTTGCACTTAGTGTGCATTTGTGTTCTAGATTATGAGAGCAGGACTGTCTGAGCCTGCTTTTGACAAAACTGGCTTCTGGAGCAATAATCAGTGAGATGTAGAGTGCCCTTCTCCCAAAGCAGCAGTGACAGCTTCTCTACTGTACTCCAAACAAAATGTATTGTAATCATCTCCCTGTGAAGTTCCACGGTGCAGAAATACCCATTGGCATTGTAGCAGCCCTACAGGCTCTGCACTGGGTTGGGGAAGTACATTTCCCCCCTTGGTAGTGCATAGTAACTGCTAGGTAGATTAAAAGTCTGTTTATTGAGTATATCAGTGCCAGTTCAAGAAAATTTATATTAGCTACAGGCTTCAGTTTTGAAGAAATTTCCAGAAATTGCTGATGACTTAAACCATTTAACGTAGCGGCAAGCACATAACTGCTGTTAATTTCGCCCATTGAAAATCACAAGCTGGAAAAGCCGTTATGAGTTGTTTTGTGAGGTTCGTCTTTTATCATCAGCTTGAAATTGTGCTTCTGGCTGTTAGTCACCAGGCTGCCAAAATTCAAGTGGCTTGAAGTAATGGAGCTACTGGATCTGCAGGGTAATAACGAGAAGGAGGTTATTTTATGGCTGATCTCCCTGCATATGAAGTGTGTTTCCCTATGATAAAGCGGTTGTATCAGCCCCACCTATGATTAAAGTTGCCTGACACGTCCCGCTGTGGACTTTGTTTGCAGATGCTTACAATGTAGTCAAAATATAACTGTCTGTGTTGAAATCTGACTTCTCCTTACGTTGGTCTACATGACTGAAGCAGGTCTCTTAGCATAGTTCTAAAATAATTCATTTAAAATGAATTAGAAGTAGTTCCATCCCCATCCTCTTCTTCCTCTTCTTTTATTTTTATTTTTTATTTTTTTCAGTGAGATTGTACAAATACTTTTGCAGAGTGAAGATAATCTCTTCTGTGTGGAGCTCCAAGCGTATCTGTGGGACAATTGATCTTCAGGTCAGAGTTTTATAATCTCATTAGTCAGCATAGGCTTTATATTAGTCTAAAAAAGGTGGATTCTAATGGAGTTTTGCACATACACTGTGTGGGCTGCCAAAAGTCTTTTCAAGTCTTGCTTGGCCCTTGCTAAAGAAAAGCTTTCTTGCTTGAATATGTCTGTGCTTTGAGTGAAGACTTGACACTTGCAAGAGAAGTGGCTATAGGATAAAGAGTGACTTATCTCTGTGCAATCAGGCCAAATCCTGCAAAGTGGTGATCTGTTTAAAGATCACACAGTACAAAAATGCTCACATGTGCTGCATGTTTTCAGCCTTATTTCCTAGCGTTTATCTTTGTGTGCCCAGGCAGACTTCTGTTGTAACTGAAGCTCCTGGAGCACTGCTCACTTTGTTAGCTCATCTGTGTGAAGAACAGGGACTCCTTCTCCTCATTACCCATGTATTATTTAGGAAGAAGCTGCCTAAAGTTGGAAAGAATAATGGAGGAGAGCCTGACCTTGGTCCAGGGATTCAAGCAATAGACTGAAACACAGGACCTCGTTGTAGAATACAATGAGATACTTAAGGCATACAGGGGAGCGGAAACTCAGTGAGAAGGATTTAACAGTCAGGATGGGATGGACAAGGAGATTAGTATGAGGAAAGGTGTGAAGAGATTGATTTTTCAAGGCCTGAACAGAATAAATGGAACTGGCAGATAGACTGTGAAGCCTAAACAGGAGGAAAAGATAGAGAATCACAGAATTGTAGGGGTTGGAAGGGACCTCCAGAGATCATCGAGTCCAACCCCCCTGCCAAAGCAGGTTCCCTGCACCAGGTCGCACAGGTAGGCGTCCAGGCGGGTCTTGAATATCTCCAGAGAAAGAGACTCCACAACCCCCTGGGCAGCCTGTTCCAGTGCTCCATCACCCTCACCTCTCACTAGAAGAGATGTCTCTCCTAGTGTTTATGAGGAGGTCAGAAAGCTAAGAAGTAAGGATCAGAACTACATAAGAAAGTCAAAACAGGAAAAAATATGTTTGAGGAAGCACCAGCATAAGAGTGGCTGTCAGAAAAGGGACAGAGAAGGTTTTTGTGATGGACCCATGGTTCTTAGTTTTGCACAGGAATTGAGAAATTCAGAAGGCAGCATATAAAAATTTAAAACCAAGAAACTTCCACACAGAGTCTTTTTAAAAATACACTAGTTATTTAGCAGATCAATATCTCAGCGACTAGATTCTAGAGATAAAATAGCTTGTACAGCCTTAATTTTGGACTAGTCTTAAACCTGATAATATTTCTCATTGCCTAATGCATATGTAAAAGTGGAGAACTGAATAGTCTGTGCAAGCTCATGTCCTGGTTCTTTCAGAGTTATTGTAAGATCAACTTCAGAGGGTTTAAATATATATATATCATGCTTCTTGACACCTATGTAACTTACATGCAAAACAGGTGTAGGGGAGAAGGTGACAAAAAGCCTTTTGTCCTGACCTGAACTGTATGTCAGATTTTTGAACATATTATAAAAAACTATAATTAAAAAAAATAGAGCTAATCAATCAGCTGGAATAAAGATATTGATATGAAAATGTATGCAGTGAAGTGGCAATGCAGATGTATATATGGGAACAATAAAAACAATTGGGTTTAGTTTAGATGTTTAGTTTACCTGCAAGTGCCTGAGTTTGCAAGTTTAAAATGGTCTTTTTCTTTTTTTTTTTTTTTTGTTTTTTTGTTTTTTGTTTTTGTTTTGTTTTTGTTTTTGTTTCTAATCTTAGAGGAAAATGGTCAGTTTTGTTCATGAGAGACAAGTAATTGTACAGTATGTAGTAAGCATGCAGAGGAGATGATAGGAAACCAGCACTAAATCATGAGTTGAGCTGTTACCTTACTGTCACTGTGAAGGCCTTTAAGAACTGTGATATAGCTGCAGGGGGAATTTGGATTGTTATCATGATACCTGATTTTTTTTTACTACATGATCAAGATTTAATTAAAGCACTTTAAACTGAGATTTGTTTTTTCCTTACAATATTGACAGGTATATAGATAGTTATATTTAAATTCTTGAATCAGTTTGGAAGAATTGAACAGTGTAACTAAGTTTTTGCAGATGTTAGCTCTGATTTCTATTCTTATGTTACCTTACTGGGTGGTTTCCTTCTGTTTCTATTAGAAATTTTTGCTAACTTTAATTGAGGCCCTGGTAGAGCAAAATTTTTACGTAATAATTTTACCTGGCACTGGAAGACTGTACCCAAAGGAGAAGGTTCATGCTTATAAATTATAGCATTTTACTTAGGTGCCTATTAGAATTGGTATCTGTTTTTCTGCTCAGTGGAGAGGGCTTAGTCTGTAGTTTGGGACCTACCTTTCTTCACTAATTATATGAGAAGGTGAAGTGAGACAAGAATACCAAGAATAAAGTAACATCATCAAATTAAAGAGCACCAGTGTGATATCTTTTTGTAATCATCCATTAGTGTGTAATGAGGCAAAGACTTGTTCACACATTGTCACTGAGTTGTCACGAGAAGGATTTAACACTGAATCTTGCTTTCTTTAGATGCAGCAGTCCATGATCATATACTTCTGCTTGCAAAATCAGAGCAAATTCTGCCACGAGAAAACAGAAGGTGTGTGATTTTATAGTATATGAAGAAGCAGAATGGCTATAAAATTGGAGAATATGCTACAACTTGAGCTCCCATTAGGTCATAGCAGTTGTTATAGTAAGCAGAGACAAAAACAAACAAGCATCATCAACAACAAAACACAAAAAACAGGCCAAAAATATGTTTTAATTGGAACATAATAGCAGCTAGGACTATTCCTAAGAACAAGTTCTGTTTGTGTTGTCATGAGAGCCCCCTGGTACACTTAGCAATTTGGAAATTTTGAATTCAGAATGAGAGCTTCAATTATGTTGTTTTCCCACTGTGTATGTCTTAAACAGACTGAATCAGCAAAAACTGAATAGGCAAGATTTATTTTTCTTCAAATCAAATAATATTCAAATGAAACCATATGACTAGAAACAATAGCTCTGGTGTCCTGTTCCTGCTGTTCACAGGTCCATATATTGGTCTTTTGGCTAGTTACCAGAACTCATAAAATGCTTTTAGGCAGCTGTGTCCCATTAAAACCACATGTTACATGAATGGGAAACCATTGAAGGGATGAAGAGGGATTTTGGAAATTAACTTATCTGTATAGACTGGGGAAGGATGAAGCATGCCACCCTAGAAGACGTTAAAAATCCTCTGGAGAGAAGATTCCAGATCTCTTTAGATAGATTATTTGGCATTTGCTTCCTCTGACTATTAGAAAACTGTCTGTAATGTCCAACTCATCTTGCTAATTTTGTTTCCCATGGTGGTCATGTAATGCTGTTGATTACTGTCCTCGTTATGGCAGCACTGTTACCTGTGGTAAGATCATCATTATGTTTGCCCCCGGCCTCTGCTTCTTCAGAGAAAACAAAACCAATCAGTATAATCTTCTCATCTTTTCACCTCCTCTTCTATTTGAATACTCTTATATCTTTACAGTCCTCTGGATGCTGATTTGTTTGCATTTTTTTTGATGTTAATTATTCATCCAAGAATCCATCAGTGCTGAATACAGCAAATTAGTGCTCTTATGAATAGGTGGGATGCTGTGGTTGCCTAACCAAATATTCTCTGTCTTCTGCTTTGTGCATTTGGTTTAACAATATCTCTAAATTACAACTTTATAATTTGGTTTCCCTTAATGTAAAATGAATACAGAAGTGAAAATCTGCCCTTTGGCTCTATTCTAATCAAAAGACACAGTGGGATAAGAAGGTCTGACTATTAAAAAATAAAATAAAATAAATATCACTTGTTAACAGCATTTTTGTTAACAATATAGACTTATGCACCTGGAGGGAATAACTTCGTTAGCATTGTCTTTAAGGCTTACATACTCATCAGTTCTGCTCATGCTCTGAGGTATATAGGCTAGGATTCTTCACTATGAAAACAGATGATCTGGGGGCATTAGATAATAAATCTCTGCACAGTTGTGATCAGCATTGTCTGTTGTCTTTCAATGCAAGGAAACTAATAGAAGCCAAGTTAAAAACAAACAAAAAAAAGAAATGTTTTTCATGCAGCAGACAGGAAATTCCTCTCAGATGATACTATGTATAATTTAGGTGTGATAGTTTACATGTATTCAAGGGCAAGTTGATAAATACGTGGAAAAGAGATCCACTCAGGGTTGGTAGACAGATAAAGCAGATCCATTTCAGGAAATACTGCATCTGCTTCTCACTAGTGACAGAGATCAGACACTAGAAGAAACAGACCAGCTCTCTAAACTAAGGAATTCATTATATTGCTGTACTGCTACCAGAAACCAAAGCAGTTTCCCAACATGCATTTTTACCAGAAGTTTGAAAGGAATTTTTATTTTTATTTTTATTTTTATTTTTATTTTTATTTTATTTATTTATTTTTTTTTTTACTTGAGTAGAAATACTCTTTCATCTTCCAGAGGGGAACCTCTGTGCATTTTTAATTCGGGATTTCTTTTGACCTTCTTTCAGGAGTTATTTTAGGGTGCAAGTTTTTGGGCAATTAATGATGGGCATAAAATGGAATTAAAAATAGTAACTATCACTGTTATTCTGTGGGAAGAAAAAGAACAAGGTTACTGCTTCAAAAACAGAGTTAATATTGGGTTTCAAGAAGTAGCAAAAAGTATGTGTAGAAAATTAGAAGAAACCGAATAGGGTAAAATCCCAAGCATGCCAGTTTGCGTAAGCGTTATTGAAACAGAAGGCAGCATTACAGAGTTAGGTGCAACCATAATGCATGTACCACACGCTTGGCTTCTACTCTGTTTGCTCAGAAAGATTGAACTCTGAAGAGTGATTAAGTGAATGTATCTCTCTTTGCTGGTTAGTATCTTTTATAATTTGAAATGAGGCTATATCTTTGCATATACATTGATTGATGAAAAGTGCAACAATATTAAGATTAACTTTCTAAGTGAAGGCTGGGAACTGAAACAACATTCTAAGAAATCAACCACCTCCCCACCAAATAAAGAAAAACCATGAAAAAGCTCGAACCCTTACTTAGCAAGTTATGTCTGAATGGTGCACCAATGGAAGACATAGAATTTGCATTGGGGTCAGTGGCATGCAACATTACCAAAAAGACATCTGTGTCTCAGTCCTTGGAAAAGAGCACTTTAAAGCATTTGCCTCCTGCACTCGTTAAGCTTGATGATGGATATGGGGGAGTTGCATAGAAAGGCTCTTAAAAAAAGCAGAGAAAGTAATTATTGTGTCAGTGAAAATACAAAGAGAGTAGTAAATCATTCAAAGGAGCAGCCTTTTCTCTCTCTGCCATAAAGGACTAACAGGCTGGGGCTGTCATACAGCACGCGGTAGAATATTCAGACAGAATTTGTGTAAAAGAGTCTATTTTTAAATTCAGGACAGAAGACAGAGCCCAGAATGACTCTTTCTTAGCAATCAGATAAGAGGAAGATTGTTCACGGTTATATGGAGGCTGTGGGAGCTTTCAGATTTAGAACTCAAGGTCCTAGAAGCAGCAAAGCTGCTCTACAGAGTGAGTTATAGTCTAATCCAGGCAGTAACAGGATTAGACACTATTTATTTGTAAATTGGTTTATTTAAATTAGCTTTTTAAAAAATCAGCTTCATAATAAAAATAGGTTCCTATGCTATGTTTTCTATGTTTGGTTAAGGAATAATGCAGTACTTCATTGAACAAACAAAAGAAATTAAGAGATGACCATCTATTTCAGATTTTTGGTACCTTTGGACATATTTTCCATAGATTTGATTGTTTTTAAGTGTTTGACATGCTCTGGATTTAGAAGCCCGAAGACATTATCTTATGACTGATTTGGAAGACTTCTTCAGAGTCAGAAATTATTCATTAATTCACAAGGATTATTCCTATCTTTTCGTTTTAATTTAACCCCACCCCTTATTATTCTTCCCACCACATTAAATGTATTTTCTTCTTCCTTGGCACCTTTTACATTCCTGACCACCGAAGCAATCTTAACACTCAGCCAAAACAGATTTTGTGAGGTGTTATACCTTTCAAAAAGCTCAAAAAGGGTTGCCCAGAATTAATGTGATATCTTGATGTCCCAAAGTCCTTAAGATAGTACCCTCTCACTTGTAGATGTCTGCAAGGTAACATGTTTCTCCAGTTTCTTACTACGTCTGAAAAGATCACATCCTTCCCCTCACAAGCTCAACATCCAGGAGAGAAGTGATGCCTGAGCTGAAGAGGAGCATGCTAACACATGCACTGACAGCTTCTCTTTGCCATCTGCCTCTCAATTCAACTGTTCTTAGGTTGGCTAATTTCTTATAGATATCTTAGTAGCATGGACTTTCAGTTCACTTTCTATAGTTGATCCAGTAGAGGTCCTCGACAAGGCATTCTAATAATGCTTAAGTGGCCAGTTTCTCCTTCTGATGTGGCTCCCTGTGCACAGCCAGTGCTGTCAGACACACAGATTCTGCTCCTTAGGTAGAAGAGGATGCTGTCCTGGTTTCCTTCCTCCCCGTCCCATTGTTTTCTCCTGAAAACATTCACAATTTGTGGTAAGCAGGTGGTAACCATGGGCAAGCTGTGCTGAATCATTTCTAGACCAAAGGCTGGAGAATTTGAGATATTTTTGCCAGCAAGTAAGTGGTATTTTAAGGGGTTAGTGCATGGTTTGCGGGTTCAAAGAGGAACGTGACTACACAGTGGGAAAACTGCAACATCTGATTATGTCCACAAAGGATTTAAAACTGTTTTGAACCTTATCCTATTACAGATTGCATTCTGCATCCTTTGCGGGTTTTGAATGGTTAGAACAATGTAACTATAGAGAACCACTTAATTTGGCAATGTTGCTATCCAGGTCAGCTGATATTAATTTTTTAAATTACGATTCGTATAAGACATCAAATGTCTTTCATTCTGTCACATGCTTAATGTATTCCCTTCTTTCACTATTTTTTTTTTTTAAATAAATGGTTTTCTGTCAAGCTTTTTCTAAGTTCATACTCTTTGATTCACACAAACTCATTGCTAGCCAGTAAATATTTTTTTTTAGTATTTGTTCCATTCCTTGTAGAACAATAAAGATAAACTTACAGGAAGATTAACAGAAACACTCTCTGGCTTTTTTTTTTTTCTTTTCCTTTTGGACTGGAGTACTTTACTCCCTTTTATCCTTTCCTCTGGTCTCTCCCTAGATATTAATAACTTTTTAAAAAGATTGGCAGCCCTTCTCCACAAGATAATTCTTAGAATTTACTGTGGGATTCATTGTCTGTACTCTTGTACAGATGTTATAAAATTTCCACTTACCTCCAGCCAGAGGACAAAAGAGCCCTGGAAAAAAGAGTTTCTAAATCCTTGGGGAAGCTGAGATCCAATACTGGTTTTGAGATCAACACAGCTGATTACTGCAGACCCAACTCTTCTGCTGAATATCAGATAGAGAGTCATTATCCCTCACTGTAGCTAGAAGGCCAGAAGCAGATCTAGTGTCTTCATGCTGAACTGCTTGATACCAGGCATTTAAATATGTCTAATGACCGAAGTCATTCAGAACGTCTTGAACTTTGTCAGAATCATTGTTTTACTATTTTTAGTTTTCAAGGTGCATCAGGCCCAGTGTTCTCAGATGTAGGGTTTGACTAATGGGTGGTCCTGTGTGGGGCCAGGAGTTGGACTCAGTGACTGATCCTTGTGGGTCCTAACCAACTAAGATTCTGTGATTTATGGGATCAAGTTCCCTGTTCCATCAGAGACGACCTAGTACTTTGCATTTGCTTTCAGTAATCTGAAAGTACTAACATCTGTGAAGTGATCAAAATCTGTGCACGATAACCAATTTTTACATCTTCCAGGTTTATGTCCCCATCTCTGATGAACAGGTGTGATCACATCAGTGTGATGAGCAGAAATAATGGTGAGGATTTTCAGTGATGTGCCAAAAAAAAAAAAAAAAAAAAAAAAAGACTTTTTGAACTACCCTGATGCAAGACTAATAAGACAAAGTTTTATTTTGCTAGCTGAAGCTGCAGCTTGGGTACAAGCTATCTCTAATTGTTGTTGGTTAACATCATCCTCAGTTACTAATGGATTTGAAAATTCTTTTCTTCTTACCTGTTATGAAGATGCATCATTCTACTTTTTCTCCTGAGCTGTTTCTTCTTTTTTTTTTTTTTTTTTTTTTCCCCTAATTATCGGTATTATCTTTTCCAGTTCGTTGTAACGATAACAACAAAAAAATGTCCTTAATCCCAGCAATAAGTGTTAACTTTTTTTTTTAGTACTCACCTGCATGTTCCTCTCTATGCAATTAATTCTTTCCTCCATCACTATTTTCTGGTGTTCTCAGTGGGTGCGCAAGGAAGGGGAGGAGCCTAACAAACACTGAATTCTACTTCAGCTCTTTCTATTTTGTCCAAAATCTTGGCACACTTATCATTAATGATTGACCATCGACTCCAAATAAACAGAGCTAAAACGTAACTTTTTTCATATGTCATATAGGAGACTGTTAACCACAGCCTGAACCTCTGATTAGCCATCTGAGGCAAGTGTCAGGTCAGCTGTGGGAGCACAGGTGAAGGTAATCCAGCTGTACTCCTGGAAGGGGTAGAGCTTGTTTCCACCTCTCCTAGACTTCATTTAAGGGTTGACCACCATGATGGCAGCATCTCTTTTGGAGATTGCTCCTTTGCGGAGTTTGGGTGACCAACCTCAGCATTCTCCATCTAGATTGAAGGTCTCAGAATTGGTGAGTTTTTCCTATAGATAACTTTTGGTTATCTATTATATCACCATTCTTGTATTATACCCTGCTGTACATATGTCCTTTCCTCTTCTCCACTCATCATCTTTACTTCCTTTTTTGATCACTGTGAGCAATACTCTTATCCTTTGTGTTGTTCAGGCATATGTATCAGCATTGGTTTGGATGTCCTTGCTGTTGTGAAGTCTAACTCTGAATTGTGAAATATTATTAAATCCTTTAATTAAAAATAAAATTAATGATAATAGGAGATTAAATTAATCCCTAATTTTATCTGGGCTGTAGTACTGGACTGTAAAGGGATTTTTCATCTGGATGATGATTTATGCTTCAAGAGAGTCCTTCCAGTGAAGGACTTCCTTGTTTTCAATGAAATGCAGAAATCACTAGGTTATGTTTGCTTTGGGAAGGGTCTTAAAATGTTTTCTCCTTTGAGACTTAAGCCTAAGCAGCAAAGTGTGGATTTAATTGCTCTTTCTGTGGCCCAGAAATGAAAAAATAAATGGTGGGACATCATGATTGCACAGGGCCTGGATGAGCTGCTAGAGGTGCAAACACTGTTTGGGGAATGCTGTGAAAGGAGGACTTGAGCACATGTTGGGGTGACAGAAGCAGGGAAAAAATACTTGCTGGGTTAACTTTGCTTTCCTCATCCTGAGAGGCCTTGAAGAGGGGATGAAACAGTTCAGGCCAGAGGAGATGTGGGATGAGAAATGATTTCAATCTGTTCTCCAGGCTACTAACTCTGGAGTAAAACCAAATAAGTGAATGTGGTGGAAGGAAAACAAAATGTTTGTGTTGGAAAGGCAATGAAGAGGACAGTGAGTAGACTAGGGGCTTGAGGAATACAGTTTGGGATCAAATCTGAGACAGGTGACTGAGAGGTATGGTGACTTGAAGGTAGATAGGACTTCTGGCAAGGAGCAGACATGAAGAATGCTGCATGAGGAACTACCACATGATATTAATGCAAGTTGAACAACATGGCGATTTCGTCATTAAAAAAACAAACAGACCACCAAACACAGTCATATGATTACTTTACACAAACTTCTCCTCAGAAATGCAGAGAAAAGCTGGAAAGTTTTGCTCAAAAGGAAATACGTATATGTGTGTGTGTGTATATGAAATATATATATATTTAAAAACATATACACACAAAATATATTAAAAAAATATCAAGCCACCACTCCAAACCCAGGCCATGTCTTTATGTGAACTAAGACCTTGTTTTTTTCTGATATTTGGGATTAGCAGATTGGTGAAAAAAGCTGGAAGCAGGAAGAATGCATGTTTGTTTGAAATAGAAGTTTGAGGTAAGAAATATGCTTGAAAGGAAGCAAATGGGGCATAAGGACACAGTTACATCATCTGACTGTGTTTGCTGAGATGCATTCATCTTGCTCTTTGCTGAAATCTTTGGCCTGCATGATAACTCAGCCTCTCCCTCTTTTCCTTAAACCTTTCTTTCTCCTATTAATTTATTAATCTATTAGTACTTATAAAGTTTATTACACCATTTTTCTTCAATTCACCTTTATTTCAGACACAGATGTCTGAACAAGGATTGCTTCCTTTCTGAGGAGCAATGCATACTTCAGACACAAAGTTCAAAGAATGTTCTTGGCTTGTATGTGAAAGAACCATTCATCTGCTGCTACTGCTTAAATAGTGCACAAGTTTAGAAGTTGGTTTGCATGTCCCCATAAATTTGTCAATATCTTGCTGTTTATTTTTCTGAGGCCTCATAATACTCTTTCTTGAACTTATAATTTTTTTTCTTTATTATTTTTTTTTTTTTTACTTTGGGGAAGAGTTTTTATTTATTTAAAAAGAGTAGAATTGAAAATTAAAGCCAGTTCTTTTTGTTATTTTCCATCTTACATATCTTAGTGTTGTACTTTTCTCTCTTGTTACAAAAAGATTTACATATATTGTTTATTATTAAAAAGTGTGCTTTTACAAATAAACTTACTGATAGTTTGTGCTATATTGTCCTGAAACTGATTAAGAACTGGGCAGAAGATCTTTGTTTTAATTATATTCCGTATTTCTCAGTTTTTCGCTTTTTGTAGCTTTTTCTCAGGAGTATGTTTACTGAAAATGCAGCATGTTAAACTGAGAGAGCTGAGAGAAGGAAGTCTTTGGATTTCTGTTCCCTTTCCTTGAATAACCTTTGTGATTGCATACACATTTTTATGTGGCTTACAGGCTTCATCTGGCTCACAAAGTCTCTGTACATGAAAACAGTTGGATATTGAATAAGCATAGGGAGAAATGCTGTGGGTGCTTACCTTCTCCTGCTCGCATATAGACATTTACATAGCATTGAAAACTTTCTGCTGGGCAGTTGTTGGTTCAGCACAGCCTCCCCTGTCAACTGACTGATGGCCTTTATTTCTCTAAATACAGCAGGCAGAATTTGCTCCCCAGCACTACTTCTGTAGGTGACTCATATTTGAAGGTTGCAGTTGCCTGGAACATTGCTTTTATCCAACTGGAGACCTACTTTCCTGGGAACCAAGCTCTCAGATGTATGTGGGGTAAGATCAGCAATTGGTAGTCAGAGGGAAAATGAACTACGCAATTTCAGTCTTCCCAGATGGTGGATGTGATAGAAAACTTTTGTGGCATCATCTGGCTGCCAGTAAGACCAGTAAGATGTGACAAACAGAGACTAACTTGAGCAATGAGAACATGTTTTTTCTTAGGAGTTTATTCTGCAGTCCTGGACCAGCTGTATAGAAACTTAATCCCTTGTGCATTTAGCTTTCCTTTTTCCACTTGTACCCCAAAAGCAGAGATTTTTTTTTTTTATTTTTTTTTTTTTATTTTTTTTTTTTTTAATATATCCAGCACACAGAGCACTGGGCCTGTGGAAGACAGACTTCAAACTTTATTTATGTTCATGGTTGTCTGTGTTACTGAACAGATGGGGAGCAGGTGAAAGCTGGCAATGTTGTTTGAAGATTCAAGAATGCAGCTGTGTACTGGTTCCTGGCTACTTATGCTCATTTAACTTCATGCTATTTAGGAAGAAAGTTGTTCCCTCAGCTGTGTTTCTGGACAATGCTATATATTTTCTCTGTTAATGCTTTACTCATGGTAGTCATAGGAATTTCTGCTTTCAGGGGTGAGGTTGAATTTTTTGGTTGATTGGCCTCATGGTTTGTGGAATTAGTCTGTGTACTATAGCATCTGTGCCAGGTGCATCAGGGCTCATCCCATTTTCTCAAGAGGCTATCAGTAATCACTGAGAGGCAACAACAAGGGGTCTTCTGGTCAAATTTAGATTAAACAAATCTAAAATGTTGAATTAACACAAATGTAAATGAAATTTTGAAAGGAGATGAGAATTAAGAGAAGGAAAAGAACTTTCCTTTTTTACTCTTTACTCAGTTCCTCCACTGAAAATCTAGGTAACACATTTTTCTCCATCAGTCCTCTTACTAGTCTTTGTGTGCAGACTCTCTTATTGAGCACCCTACTTCCATGACACAGAAATATGAGGGCTGCTCTGAATGTAGTGCCTCCTATTTAATTCTGTTGGCCCACAGTCTGTTGGCCCAAGTGGATGTCGGTGGTATGGCAGTAGAGGTTGAACCTTCCTGACAGTATTATGTTATTAGTATTTTGTTGCTATGTGACAGATGGCACCAAAGGGGCAGTCTGACAAAATAGCATCTGATATGGAACTGTTTATGAAGAAATGGTGTGCCACTGAATTACTCCATGTGGAAAAAATAGCATCCACTGACATTCCTCAATGCTTGCTGAACATTTCTGGAGACCAAACAGTGGATGTGAGCACAGTGAGGTGATGAGTGGTATGTTGCAAAGACAATGCCATCACAGCAGAGTGAAACAGTGGGTCACCTCTGCTGGTGCAGATTTTTGAGTGCATATGCAGGTTCACATTCATTACTGGTGAAAATGCATAGCTAATGGTGGTGTCTGTTAAAAAATATTGGTTTGTAGATGAGATTTTGCTCTATCAGTGTTATTGTACCCTTTGTATCTCCTGTGCTTTTTGTGGAAATAAGAGTCATTACTTTTGGAGCAACCTATGTAATAAGGCTGAAATTATATGAATATGGAGTAGGAGAGGCAGTATGTACCTTAGTGCTGATGGGAAGAGGTATGGGTTGCTGCTGAAAACTAGATCTCAGCAGGGATAACTGAATGTCCCAGGTGGGTGAGGCCAGAAGTTCAACCTGCCAAGGTTTCTGGCTGCTATGCCCATCTTGTCCTGACTGTGAAGGCAGGGAAACTCATATCGAGGGCCAGTACCAGTCAGTGACTGACTGAGATGACTTCTGTAAAGATCATCTCACTGTACATTTTTCAAGTTGATGGCATGCATACTGTAGTATGAAACATTTCCTTACTGTGCCTGATCTGCAGTCCCACTGTATCTAGTATTAGCTAGATGGTACAATTAGAAATGGATGACATTTTTGGGAAAAAATATGGGGTTCCTCAAGAAATATTTACAAAATTAAGCCCAGTTCCACGATATTTTTCCCCATTAAAAATGAAAAATATATATATATTTAAATTGTGGTTTTTTTCATGATAAAATATTTTTTTGATAGAAAACTATTATTTTACATCTCTATATATATTTAAACACGAAGACTTCCTTTTTCGAGTATTTGACACTAGCCATTTCCCTTCTGTCAAACAAGATGTTTATGACGATCTGTTAGTAGTTTTTTTCTCACGCTCTTCAGCACTTTCATGTGTTCATAATTAAATGAAAAGTTGGAAGGACTTGGAGCAGAGTGGCTGGAAGACTATGTAAAGGAAATAGACCTGGGGGTGTTGGTCAATGCTTGGCTGAACATGAGCTGGCAGGGTGCCCAGGTGGCCAAGAAGGCCAATGGCATACTGGCTTTTATTGGAAAGACTGCAGCTAGCAGGAGCAGGGAAGTGATTTTTCCTCTGTACTCATGCATACCTGATGAGGCCACACCTTCTGTACTATGTTCAGTTTTGGGCCCCTTGCTATAAGAAAGACATTAGGGACCTGGAGCATGTCCAGAGAAGGGCCGTGAAGCTGGTGAGGGTTCTGGAGCACAACTCTGAAGAGCAGCTGAGGGAACTTGGAGTATTTAGTCAGGAGAAGAGGAGGCTCATGGGAGAACTTACAACTTTTTACAACTGCCTGAAGGGAGGTTGTGGCAAAGTGGGGGTCATGTTCTTCTCCTGGAAAACTAGTGAAAGAACTAGAGGGAATGGCCTTGAGCTGCACCATAGGAAGTTCAGGTTGGATATTAGGAAAAGCTTCTCTGAAAGAATGGTCAGGTACTAGAATGGGCTGCCCAGGGAGGTGGTGGAGTCACAATCCTGGGAGGTGTTCAAGAAACACTTGGTTATTGTACTAAGGAACACTGTTTAATGGGCAGTATTGGTGGCATATGGGATGGTTGGACTACATGAGCTTAGAAGCTTTTTCCAACCTTAGTGGTTCTATGATTCTATGAAAAGTGAGAGCAAAGGAGAGAAGGGGAATTTCTTTTTTTTTTTTTTTTTTTCCTCATAAATTTCTCCTGATGATCATCTAATCCATTCCTTTTCCATCCCTTTTGATTTTTTTTTTTTTTTTAAATTAATTTCCATGTCACAGAAAACCATAAAAAGAAATAGTTACTGTCTTTCCTTGACTTCACTAAGCTTTTATTCATTTCAGGAATTACCCACAAAATTTAAATGATATCTGTTATTAAATTTTGCTACTAAAGTAAGAAGGCAGGGATAATCAATTTTGATCTTTATTTAAGCTTCAACTGGAAAAGATTGTGAGAGCAAATTTAGTTTTCTGTTTTGTATTCACTGGTTTGTATGAATTAGCTGGGCATTCTGATACTTGCTTAATTTAAGATATTATTAAATCTCTTAAAATGTGGTTATTGTTTTCTTATTGCTTGACAAACCACTCACTTTTTGGGTTGAAATGTGTTCTTGAATCCTAGAAACATGACTTTTTTCTTTCTTCCTTTCTTATTAGAAAATGAGATGAAAAATATATTGTGAAGGAGAAAAAATAAACAATAACAAGTATTTGCATTTTACTCCTATATGTCTGAGGAAGAAATTCTCTAAGGTAAAAGATTAAGAGCTAACCCCTACCAGTTTTAGTCACTGTGTAGTCTTTACAGATTGGTTTTGTTTAGGCTCTCTGATCTTAAAAATTACAGTCATGCATATTGTATTTTCTATGGGATCTTTTTGTGAAACTTTCAAGTTTTTCACTAAAGATGGATAATCTGTGTGAGCGTGTAGCTTGCTTAGGGTACATCTATACTGTACTGAAATCTGGGATCGCAGACTCTAAGTAATTTTAAATTGCTGGACCACACGCAGTTGTGGCAGCATACAGTGTACTTGTAATGAAGCAGATTTTGTAATTTGTGTTGAATGTTTTTGTCACTGTGTTTGCAATTTGACCAATGCCTTATCTGAATAATACTTCAAATATGTCTACACAGCTGTAGTGACAATCAGGAAACTCAGCCTTCTACAGGTAACAACATAACAAATATAATGATTACCAGAAAGCAATAGACTGTTAATACATCCCTGTGAACTTTGTATCTCCTTTGTTTCCCTCCTTACATTTTCTCTTTTTCCAAGTTTTTTGTGTTTATGCGTGCTCTCCAGCTGTACATATGCACCTATAATATGCGTTGTGTTCTTCAGTGTCTGCCAATTCCTTAATTGTATTTACCACTGAGTTTCTGAGCTCTGAAAATTTCTTTTGATTAGAGGTGGCTTATATACTGTGTAGGTATTGAAACAGTTGAAAAGGACTCCTTGCTTTATTACTACTAGCCTGTCACTCATTACATGTCTGGTTTTGTCAGGATGTTAACAATGCTTCTTCACTCCAGACAGTTCTTAGTCTTAGAAAGAATACATGTACACAATGATAGCATCAAATTTAATGGAGATGGATCTTCTTCGTATACAATTTTTTTATCCAGTCTAGGCTCATGCAATGGAATGCATATATTTTAAATTGTCACTTTCTCAAATATATTTTTAATATCTCATAGAAATAAAAGCATTCAGTGTCAACTGTTTTATGAATGTTAATGAAGCTCTAAATCAACTCTGTAATGTACATTTCCAGCAAAGCATTTTACTTGCTAAACTCTGTAGACTTTCTCTCTCTGTATCACTTCAAGAGGTCATACGATGGTAGCTTTATGACAACCAGATTTATTCCGTCTGTGCCTGATTGCATCTTCGGATGTTGAAGTACCCCCAATAAATAATAGTCACTTGTGTCTTTCAACCAGATAGGCTGCTGGGATTTTTCCATTATATAACAGAAACAGTAAAAGAATTTCTAGATTCACTAAATCAAATAAGATTGCATTTTCTGGGGCATCAGTTTAATGCTAGGAAAAGTTTGCAAAGTTTGTGCCTAATTATGTTCCTGTGAGAAACAAGGAAGTTGATTCCAGTTTGCAGTGAAGTCTGGCTGTAGCGGAAAAAAATTATATAGTGGGACACTTCAGATATTAAATCCATACAGTATAAATCATTCAGATTCACCTAGCTCAGATGACTTTGGTATTCATGAACTTGATGTTAGGAGGAAAAAAAAAACAAAACAAAACTATCTATGTATACAAAGTTTCTGGATACTCTTGGGTTTGTTATAAAGCCCATTGCAGGTAAAAAGGAATCTGTCCAGTGCATTAAATTGACTTTGTGTACCTTGATGCTCTACAGCTGTTACAAGAAAATTAATTTGTTTAAAATTTTGATTTATATCACTTTTAATGTTATGTTTCTAGGAATTAACTTATTCATGTAAATCTGACCTTTATTGAGCAGATGGTGATAATGATGCCAATGAGTTTGTTACTGAAGAGTGTATGGGAAATGTGAGGCCCAAATTACATATTTGATATTGATAACAGATGTGTTTTATTGGAAAAAACCCTGTTTCAGCCTGAGATTTTCTGTGAAAGTTTCAATGCTTCTGAACACTGTCTCGATTCTTAGTTGTCCAGCTGTTTGGTTCATACTTATACTCTTAAGTTTATATTTTTCTGAACAAAATTTTTGTTCTGTATTAAAGGCTAAATTCCAGTTGCACAGAATTTAAATTGATTACTAATGTTAGGTAACAGAGAAGAAGTTGATGAGGACTTCTTTTTATTTATTTTTTTAAACAGACTGAATTTGTTTAATCAATCCAGCAAAATGGCTCATGGAGTTGAATTGTATGAAAATAACCCAAAGCTAAGCCTCACCTACACAAAATGGCATGAATATCTTTTACTTAATTTGTTTTAAATGAAAATGCTTATGTATCAGTCTTCAAAAATAATAGGACTTTTAGGTCTGACCAACTTTACAATATTTGTTACAGTAGATTGTAGTTGTGACATATTCATAACTGGGATGGCAGATGTCATATAAAGCTATATAACCCTAGGTTTTTCATCTTTTTCCCATTTCTTAGAGGATGTAAGGCATGCATAAAACTGGCTTATCTATTATCTATCTATTGAGAATATTATCTGTAAGCTGGTGGTGGAGTTATTGTCTCGGATTTGTGAAATATTATATATAAACAGATCAGGAAATGCCTAGTATTTCCATGCTTTTTCTCACTTGCAGCACAAAATTTGTGTTGATGTTTCTTTTAGGGATTGTTTCATTTGGTAGGATGAGAATTGAGAATGAATTTTAAACAAGGAGAAAAGAATCCTTTTGTAGAAGCAGCCATCTCTAGAGTAGGAGATACAGATAAACCGTTCAAGCAAATTAAATTGGCAAAACTGTTCTGCACACTGTTTTAATAGTATTCTTTAGCCATGAACTGGTTTTTGGAAAATCAGAATGTACCATAATGTTCATTATAGTATGAGATTGTCAAACATGTTTGCCTCTGTCACACTTCCAGTAGAAATTTTATGAAATAATAGGTCTATATTGAGAGTTATTTGAGTAAATAAATATTCAATTTGATATTGAAATGCAAATTTCTCATTTGATGAATGTACATGGGCAGTGCACTAATATCTGTGTCCATCTATGCTAATACATGGGAGGAGGAGGTTTGTAGAGTTACAGACCTTGTGCCATGGTTCCAGCTGTGCAAGCAGATGTTCTGCTTTGTTTCTGATTTCCTTCTCACTGTATTTGTCTCCAGGATTTACTGGCATTCTTTCATGTTTTTCACCTAAGGCTCTGTACTCTTGTAGATGATGTGCTGCTTCTTTTCTATGCTTTTTGCCTCAAAGGGGAGTGTGTATCTTTTCCCCCATTTGTTCCTTTAGTCACTTGATTTACTGTCTTAGCCTATATGTTAGTTTTGCATATATTTCTGTCTATTAAGTTATTTATAGTGGAATGCTGCAGTATTTCTTCCTCTATATCTTCTGCAGCTTTCATAATTTCAAACTGGAAAGTGCAATTTGGAAAAAATATGGTATAAAATATCTAAAACAGTATAAGACTGACCACAAAGGTGGACGCTGTGACAATACTCTCAGAAGGGCATTAACACGTATCTTAACATTCTCTTGACAGATGGTAAAACCTTCCAGCAGTAAAACATTACATTTAAAGATGACATAAGGGATGACTTTTCATCCAGGCATCTTAGATCAGTGAAGAGTATGTAATTGTAACCAGCTTTCTCGGAGAGTGCTTTAGTGGGCATGGTGATGATAGATTGATTGTTGGAGTAGAATATCTTAGTGGGTTTTTCCTTAATGATTCTATAAGCCACTGTTCATAGAATCACAGAATCATAGAATGACTCAGGTTGAAAAAGACCTTAAATATCATTGAGTCCAACCATGACCTAACCATAGTACCCTAACTAACAACCCTCCGCTAAATTATGTCCCTGAGCAACACATTCAAATGGTTCTTAAACATCCAGGGATGGTGACTAGGCCACCTCCCTGGGGAGCCTATTCCAGTGCTTAACAACCCTCTCTGTAAAGAAGTGTTTCCTGATATCCAACCTAAACGTACCCTGAAGCAACTTGAGGCCATTTCCCCTTGTCGTTTCACCAGTGAGAAGAGACCAACCCCACTTTTGCTGTAATCATAATACTTTTTGTGCAACCTGTCCCAGTGTGTCACCACCCTCTGAGTGGAAAAACTTCCTTCTAATATCTAACCTGAATTTCCCCTGTCTTAGTTTTAAACCATTCTCCCTTCTCCTATCACTGTCAACCCATGTAAATAGCCATTGCCCCTCCTGTCTATATGCTCCCTTCAAGTACTGAAAGGCCACAGTGAAGTCTCCACAGAGTCTTCTTTAAGCTAAACAAGCCCAGTTCCCTCAACCTTATTCCATAAAAGAGGTTCTCCAGCCTCTCATCATCTTTGTGGCCCTCCTCTGGAGCCGTTCCAAGAGCTCTGCATCTTTGCTGTGCTGGGAGCCTCAGGCCTGGATGCAGTACTTCAGAGCTGAGTAGAAGGGGACAGTCACTTCCCTCTCCCTGCTGGCCACTCCTTCTTTAATGCAGTCCAGCTTATAGTTGGCATTCTGGGCTGCAAACACATTCTTCTGGCTCATGTCCTGCTTCTTGTCCACAAGGAAGTATATGTATGTGTATGTTGATACAAAAGTATAGTTTTGAGGGAAAAATTAAGATTCTAGTATTAAGGAGAACCACCTTGGTGTTAATTCAATAAAATGAGAATAATTGAGTTCACTGGCTTTTCTTTGTCTTATTTCAACCTTTATTGCACAGAGGGAGTCTACTGTGAACAGCTTTGCATTGTGTTCTCTACTGTTTTAATAATAAAAACAAACACCTGGATGTCTGAGCATCGAGATAGGTTGCCTTGAAAGGTTGTAGAGTCTTCTTCCCTGGAAATCTTTAAAAGTCATCTAGACACAGTCATGGGTAATGAGCTGTAGGGGACTCTGAGGAAGAAGGTGGGACTGGATAACCTCCAGAGATCCCTTCCAACCTCAACCATTGTGTCCATCATATGACTCTGTGCAAAGCCCTTGTAAGCCATTGCATTCAAAGGGCAAACTTATTTTGCTTATAATTGCAAGACTGAATTTGAGTAGAACAAGAAGTTATTTCCCATCCTTGTTTTATTAATCTGAACAACATATTTATTTTATTTTTCCTTGATTGCTACATACTGCTGTTTGCATCTTTCAGTAACTTTTCCTTCAGTAATAACTATCCTGATGTTAATTAGAAATTACTAAATACTTGACATAATATAAATCATAGAATTAGATCAATGTGATTACTAGTAAATCTGATAAACTAGTAAATGGTGACAGTGGTAACTGTTACCAAAGGTAATGTGCATTTCCTGTAATCCAAACATCATTACTGTGCTGGAACTATTTCTAGAAGCTTTACAAAACTGGAAAAGCAATTTTCTGATACAGAGAAATAAATAGCAACTTCAAAATCAGGCAATATTATAGCACTGTATATGGTATATTTAGTCACAAATTAATCTGTGCAGCCTTTGCCTTCGGTTCTTTGAGCCTTAGAATTTGCAGGTTTATGGTGCATACTTTAATAGTGTATAGCTCTGCAACTGCATTACTTGTAAAAGAATCAAAAGCAATCTTGTAGTGTGTTTACAGCTTTTCTAATTACTTGAAGAGCATATGCTTTTTTTTCTTTTTTTTTTTTTTTTTAAATTGCTTTCCTTCCAGACACAACCAACCATAAAGATCTCTGATGAAAAAGTTTCAGCAGTGCCTGTTTATTTTTAAATGTAACAGATTAGACTTTCTCATAACGTCTGACAACTTGTTGAGATTTATTAGAGCAGTTACTGTGTTTAGTTACGTATAGACATGGACTGAGATTTATTGCAGAAAACACTTCCCGTGTGCTGAACGGGGGACTGGTGCCAGTCTGCACGGCACAAGGCAGTGTGTTTTCAATACAGGATAAATTTCCATCTAGATTTATCACCTTTCACTGCTAAGGGCGTGTTATTACTCCCGTGATACGTGTTTTCTTGCAAATGTGCTTCTGGTTCAGTTTCCTTGCTACTGAGACTTTTCTATTTTAGTTCCCTGGGTCACGTGATCCTTCCAGCCAGTGAGAGCACTGCCGAAGTAATGGCAACAACCTTCTGGGATAAATGTAAGTGACAAAAAACTCCTAGCTTTTGCTAGTTTCTGTCCCTCACACCCACTTTTAAATGCTGCTTATACCCAAAGCTTTGCTGGGAGCACATAGTGGTGACAATGGAAATGCTTAGAAGTTGTTTTTTTGTTGTTTTGACTTTTTTCTTTTTCTAACGTTACTTTTCCTTACTATGTTCCTTTTTTCCTGTATCCTGCAATGTAGATGGGAAGCCTAAGAAAGCAATTGAAAACAAAAGAAATGCATTCCAAACATTGCCTGAAGTTCATTTTGAGTTTAATAGGGAATATTTCAAGTGTAATAGTATTTTGTTTAACGTGTGCTATAGATATTGTCGACAGTCCTGTGCTGCAGTTCTGAAAGATAGATATGACACCCCCTGAGCCCTCAGCTAAAAATGATTGGTTTGGTTGAAGGAAAATAGTAAAAGAGTGTTCTGAAATTACAGTCAGGTTCTAGACAGTTGGCTAATGCTTAATGTTGAAAGGATTTAATTCAGTCAATGGGCAGTCATGTACACAGAGCAGTGTATCGTTTCTGAGAGCTTATGAATGAAGTGGAATACTGTATTTTGATCTCAGCATATGTCAAGCTGTTATTATTCTGTATGATACTTAAATCATGTGTTCATTGTGATTTGTCATATTCTTTTCATTGCAGAGGCTGTTCCTGTTATAGAGTTAGTATTGTCTTTCTGTTTTTTAATAGTGTCTGAACTTTATAGGTAAAATTTGCCTGCTAATTACTAACAAGCAGAGCTTTTGCCTAATTTAACTTTTTTATTTTCTTATTAAACTTGTGAACAAGTGTTTGTGGGGAAAAAACCTTGTGGACTAAGCTGAGATTTCCCTTCATGGCCTCTGACTTGGACCCCATATTGTGTCACTTTTAGGTTCAGAGGCCATTATTGCATATTTTTTTTCTTCATCTGCATGTATGCTGATGATCAGGTATCACACAGAATATGTATCTGTCCGAAACCTTTCTCAGTTCACTTTTAACTTCCTCCTAGTAAACTATATGGTATATAGAAATTTTACTTACTGTTTACACTGAGGAGGGGTGGGGTATGTTAGCTTTTCAGTGTAGCTCCTCCTCTCATCACAGGGGCTGAAAGAAAATAGCATGTTCCAAATTATGTGCTGGCTGACTTGCAGCTACTTAAACACTTGTTGCCTTGCAGTGTCAGAATCACAGCAGCATCCATATGTAAATACTTGACTGAGAAAATGAAAAATTAGAAACTGCTGCTTTCACAATGCATTGTTGATAAAGCATTTGTAGGCAGGAGAGGAAGAGAGCAGTTATACTGCTTAAAAAAAATTAAAAAAAAATATTTGTTTCTTAGGTGGTAAAGCAAGTTCTAAGTCAATTTCATGTATTTGCCTTTGTTTTAAGTGCATGTTGGTGTTGCACAAAGTCTTAACTTCACAGTGATACCCAGAGGTGTGTGTGTGCGAGTCCTCAGTTTAAGAGATGTGCTAATTTCTATGATGACCAGAGAAATTACTTTTTGTTCATTACAAATAATTAAATTAGAGAATCTCTGTTATCGTATCTTTTCTTTCCTTTATTTTACTTGTTTATTTTTCACTTATGCCCAATTGCCTTTGTTTCTTGAAGGTAGCATCAAAACATGTGAGGGCATGTAAGAAAACAGTGAGGATATTTGAACAGTGGCATAGGTTACTCAGGGAGGTTGTGGTGTATCCACTCTTGCACGTACCAGGACACAACAGTATGTGGCCTTGAGCAGCCTGCTGCAAGTGAGCCTGCTTTAAGCAGGAGTTGCACCTGCTTAAAGGGACTACAGATGCCCCTCCCAACCACAGTGATTTCTTGATTCTTGGAAAAAAAAAAACCCACAAAAACAAAACAACTCTGCAGTTTGGAGGGCTAGACAGCACTATTAATTTTAGGAGAGATCAGAAGTCACATGTAAATTTTAATCTTAAAATGACACTCCCATATTTTGGACCTTGTCATTTTGTGGTCTTGCTTCAATCACTAGTCATTCATTCAGAGTCAAAGCTATATGTGTCTTGGCAACTTCTTGTGCACCTGAGACAAGGCAGGTTTTGGTTAGATATTAGGAGGAAGTTTTTCACACAGAGTGTAGTGGCACACTGGAACAGGTTGCCCAAGGAGGTTGTGGATGCCCCATCCCTGGAGGCATTCGAGGATCTCTAGAAGCTGAGGGAGCTTGCAAAGTTGTGTGGAAGGACACAAAATAAGTATTATGGTGGCCCTCAGAGGCCAAAGAGAAATTTAAATCCCCATTCTGCATACTGTATAAGAAATTGTACTCTACAAGCCTTATGAGTGGTACAAGGAAACATGAGATGATTTGGCAATAAATATTAAGTATGAGAACAGTGAAAATTGGAAAGTAAACGTTTGAAAAATACTATTTATTTGCACATATATACAAATGCAAAATGCACTTGCCAAACATTAAAGCACAAAGAGTTCATATAATCTCTCACAGTAATGTATGAGTAGCAGTTTTAAATAAAAATGCCAGAAGGTAGCAACTAGATGTGTGCAATTTTTATCATTTCTGCCATAAAGAGGTAGATGATGCTTTTGTTTAAAAAGTATTTATCTTCATGAGACATACTTACTTTGAAAGCTGTTGCTGACACAAAACTAAAGGAGTATTGCTTTGAATGTGTTGAGATTGGAGCAGAAAATGTAGAAGGGCTCATCTCCAAGGTTAACAAACAGGTTGAGACAGATCCCTGTTTATGAGGATCCAGGTGAGCTGGCTATGCGTGGTGAAAGCTTAGTAGTAGGGGTTGCACTCAGTGACTCAGAAGGGCTTTTCCATTTCTGGCTAAAAGGTATAACTGACATTTATACACAGTAATTTTCCTGAAGAAGTCAGAGTTTGAACTATGAATACATTTTTTGTCACTAAGTTATTTTTCTTTCTTTTTTGAAGGGCGGCACTGTGGGTGAATAGGATAGAGATTTCTATAATGCTTCTTAGATTGATATGAGCATTTGACTTCTGCAAGAATAAAATATGCCCTGTTGTTAATTTCAGTGGAAATTAAAAGAAGTCCCAAGTAGACAAGAACACATCCCAAGGAGCCAATACTTGTAATAGCTTATTCTGGCAACGTTCAGTTTATGCTGAGAGCTAGACTGAGAAGATTTTTAAATAATAAAATGGTATCGAACAATTTGCCAAGGTCCACTATATATCTATATCTATACAGAGAGAGAGAGTTGTATTTGGTGGCTAGAATTAACTTATGGAATCTGAAGAGCTTTTTTATTTAAAACAAACAAACAAACAACCTTTTCATAAAGGAATATAAGTTTAACTACATGATTTCATTTGCAATTTCCTAGGTCCATAATTTGGGTTATTTTCTTTCCCGGTAGTTTCTGTTGTTACCATTACTTACTGCAGAACACAGATGAATGGTTAAAATGATGTGCTTTTATCAGTATATTTTAAGTACATTCTGGAGTCTAAATGGTGAAAGGTGGATAGTCTTTAAAAGGGAAAATAATTTGGACACTTTGTTTTGGAAAATAACCTTGTTATTTTTTTTTCCCCTATTTTTATTAATGTGAAAATGTTGATAATTATACTGATGCTAACTCCTACAAATAATATAAATATAATATAAATATCATTTATCTTGTGTTGCACTAAACTAAAATATTGCATAGAGACAAATAATTTACAAAGAAGTCTGAAATTACGCAGATAATGTTTCACTTTTATTTTTTATTTATTTAAATCCAATCAGATTTCTATGTACAGCTATTAGTGTTGTGTCTATTCAGCTCTAAATAGCTTTCATTCATGTTGTTTTTGGCTCACAACAGTAAAGAAGGTTTATCTGTATGAACTATCAGGTTAGATCTGTCGAGATAGCTTGTGGTGTGTCTTAAGTGTTTGCTTTGTTGTTCATATCCACTATCACAGCTAAACATAAAACCTGTGAGGCCAGAATTGGTTGGGTTTGAATTCCAGCAATTTTCTAAAAAGGCCTTGATTTAAAATCCAAATTAAAACTGAACAATGATCTTCTTCAGATTTTGTTTATTCTCTGAAATCTTTTGGGTATCTTCTGTGAGACTGCTCACAGTTTTGACTTATGTATTCTTCAGATGAAGGTATGAAAAACTGAATGTGCCTTCACAAATAGAATCACTGAGATTTGGTATTTCAGTGATAAAGCAAGAAGCATTTCGTAGCTGGGTCTCATTTTATTAGTGTCACCGTGTTTGTGTTAATGGACTGAAATATTTGTGGGCTTGTCTTGCTGTATTGCTATAAATCAACAACATGCTAATTCCTTCCAAAACACCATAAATTTCAGACTGTATTCCTGCCCAGTATACAAATTTGTCTAGAACCAGTGTGAAGCTGTGTTCTCATCATCCAAAGAAATCATTCAGTTTCTACTTGTACTGTATTTCTGGCTGTGTCAAGAAGTTCCTTGTTCTATTGACACTGATGTCTTGTCTGAATGCTTTTGGTGAGGAGCAATAATATTTCTGTCACAGTCCATCTGATTGCTCTGTTTTGTCAACCTACAGTTTTTCTACAGTTTAAACAGGATTCATTTCAAAGTGATTTTGCTTCTTTTCTTTATCTATTGCATATATTGTTGTGCCCTCGCATTTCAGTGATGTTTCTGAGTCTCTTGGTTCACCGGTTACATGCAGACTTGTATGTGTGCTCACATATGTATGTACACGCACATAGACGAGAACATCAGTGTCACCATGTAAATGAAACTTTGTAATTATATGACATATGAGTTCATAGTTATTTCTTCAACACCTCATTTTCTTGGGTCACCTTTCTCTGACACTATTTGCTATTGCTCACTGGCATGGTTTTGTATGCAGTAGAAAAGTGGAATTAGGAAAAAATTGTGTTGGGAAGGTTGGCACATAGTAGAAGAAAATACTTCATTTTGGACTTTTGGCAAAGGTTTGTCTTTAAAAAAAATATTGATTTGTTTTCTTCCTTTATTTCTTTTCTCTTGAAACCTAGCAACGTGAAGGACATGCTTGTAAAAAGAGGTTCATAAGATTCAAAAAACTTTGCAAATTAGGTGGCGAGTCAGTTATGTTTTCTTTTTTTTTTTTTTTTTTTTTTTTTTTTTTTTTTTTTTTTTCCTCTTTCGTTGAAGAGGAGGAAAAAGCACAAGTTACTAATGCTTCTTCCCTAAGGGGCTTAAACTAAGGCAAGTAAGACAAACCAGCAAGAAAATTTGATCTTTAGTAACTTAAATGATTGAAAACTAGACAAAACATTGGGCAATGAATTATTCTCAAGGCGAAATTATTATGCTTGGGAAATGTATATATTATGAAGTGAGCCAGTATCAGCAGCCTGGTGTTACACAACCTTTCAGCCAACTGTAAAACAGCCAGAGGCTTCTAGTAACAGGCAGACTATTTTCTGCCCTCCCATTTAGATATCAGGGCAGGGTAGGGCCATGCTCTTCTGTCATGGACTTCCTGACAGGTTTCCAGCCATTTTTGACTGCTTCTGTGAATATCTGAGAGTGCTCTGGAGGGACAGCAAGGACTTGCTGTCCCCAGTGGCATATAACTCTACAGGACTGTCTCTATGGTTTACGTACAAATCATGCTTTCCTATGGTGACAGACTGTAGAGAGATGAAGTGTCCAATTAGTCATTTTTGGGTTCAGAGCCTACTGTGTCCCTGTTGGGCTGGGATGCATTTAGGACACCTTTGGAGCAGAGGTTCTGATTTAGTTTACCTAAAAATTTAAAAAAGGGGATGAGGGGAGGGGGAAAAATGTTTTATGCACATTCCAGCTGCTCTATGCACTGCTGGGTGAAATTACTTCAAAGCATCACTACTGCTATGAAGAAAGATAGTAATAGACACAGCTTATTTAATTATCTGGTTACCTTCTCTGTACTACTTAACTGTCACTCATTTGTCTTAGATTTAGGCCTGTTCTTGTGGGTCAAAATAATGCTTGGAAAACACTGGATCATCATATGAGCACCTCCATTTCTACACTTAAATCCACCTCTGCAGTCATTGAAACATTATCAAAGGGAACAAAACAAACAAACAAAACAAACAAAACCAGACATATTGGATACATTCTTTCCCTTTTGAAAATGTCTTAAATCTAATTATTCTTCTGCTGATAGAAGGCTTGAGTGATTGTTAGTTAACTCCAACGGCTGAGATGTTGTTAGCTACACTCAGGCTTCCCATACACACATCAACTCAATTTCTTTCATCTAAGGAGGAAAGGAGAAACTTGTTTCAGAATAGGTAACGCATGAGGACTTACTTTTGCATAGATAAAAATTACAGAGCATCCTCTTTGTGCTGGTAAGTTTTGGCCTTAGCTTCACTCATAGAATCCAGAGTAAATCAGGCATCTAACCCAGTGCTGAGCTGTCATAGCAACCAGATTGTGTAATTTGTTCACAGTACTTACCCATGTTTATCTCAATGCCCAGCTAGGCTGTTTTTCCTCTCATGGACAGGCTGATCTAGAGCTTCACTCCTTTAGCAACTAAGAGTCTTGTAATTCCATTCTGAAAATGTTTGCAATTACAACTGTCTTTCTTGTGTTTCTGTTCAATGTTGTTTTTATCAGAAGTGGGTTTTTTGTTGTTGTTGTTTTTAATTTAAGCCAAGTAACTAAAATTTTTAGCCACTGTTTAATATACTCTTCAGTCTTAAGATCTTTATTGAACTCCAGCTGCCATTTTATCACTCAATATTGTGAAATCCTTTTTCAATTCGTTGCAGATGATCTTCACCCTTACTACCCTTCATATTGTCAGCAAACCTAGCTGTATCACTATTCACCCCCCTATTTTTCAGGTCACTTATGAGAATATTAAACAACAGAGGCATTAGCAGAAAGACTTCTCCACTAAAAAGACCTAACTGTTACTATTAGCTTTTGTGCTCTACCTCTCAGCCAGTTATTTAGCCCCATGTTGCCTTTCTGAGGCATTTCAGTTGCTGTGAGAGCCCTGAGAGACAAAGCTGTTTGATCTACTTAAGAAGATCCAAATAAATTTAGTTTCTTTTCATGTTTGTATTGACTGTAGAATTAACATACTTTTAGAGGATTTTCCACAATGACTTTTCAAATTTTGTATTTAAGGAGGCTCTTGTTATTTGTAGCAGTTCCTGTTAAATCATCCAGTGTAGGTGTCTTGCCTAACCTAAGCTAACTTAAATTTACCTCTTCCTCCACTTTCCCATACCCTTTTCAGATCTGGACATCTATTTTGTCTTCTTCCTGTCCTCCAATACTGAGAATTACATTCTTGAATTCCTTTACATCTCACCAGTTTGTCCTGATAACTTATTTTTCTCTTTGTTGATTTTTCTGTAACATCTTTTACAGACACCTTAATGTTCAGATAGATATTTCAGCAGCCACCCTTAAGGACAGCCCTGTTATGAGAATTTCTTTCCAGGTCCTTTCTATGAACCTGGATGCAAAAACTTCATTTAATTTTTCTGCCATAGCCTGATTCTCTCAGTGCTCCTTTTACACCTTTGTGTCTCAGACCTCTAGACACTCTGGCAATCTGCCAGATCTTGATGTACTTTAAAAATACAAAAAGCCTTGCAAGCTGTTTCTCAAACCTTTTTGGTTTGTCGTATTGCATTTATACATTTAGTCTCCAGAACTTTTATCTTCTGTTGTCTTCACGAAGACAACAACTTCAGTTTTTCTAAAGAACTGCTTCAAGTAAATTCCCTGTGTTGCTGATTAACTGTGTTGCTTTTCCATATTTTCTTCTCATCACTCAGTATATTCTGTTTACAACCTGAAAGCACTTGGCTTTTTTGTCTACTTGTTAGTTCCTTTACAACTACTTCTTTATGTCTAGGCAGTTCCTATTTTTTAAATCATGGTATTTTCACTCATTTGTTGGCTTTGCTTGCTCCTACCAAGAAGTTTAATTGAAGAGCTTTGTGAGAAATTGAGTCATTAAAAATTAGCTTTTTGGTAGCAAAAATTCAACATACTTGGCAATGTCAAGTTAATATATCTTTGTCTTGCTGATTAACTGTTTAGCTGCACCATGAAATATTTATTAACAGTCTAAAGGTTTTATTTTCTAGTCATGCCCAAACTTTGTATTTACTTGCTTGTATGGGAACAGTTGGTGATACCAACATTGTTAATTTGCCTCTGAGGTTTTTAGAGTATAGACACAATCATCACCTAATGTTTATTCAGAGGAATCAGGAATAGAAAAAAAATAATTAGTGTTCCCATTTGTGTCGCTCTCAATGCTGAGTTGTTTTAATGTTCTAGCATTTTAAGAGTGCCACCAGAGCTTTTCTGACCTGTTTTCCCCTTAAAATAGTGTTTACACACTAAAACACAGCTGAATATCTTCCTCTGCTAAGTAGATTGTTTCAAAAGCTACACTTAGTTTCTCATCTAAGTGTATCTTTGTAAGTTGTATTCCTTCTTAATATGCCTTGCTAGCATTCTTGATTGCTGATGTGTTGCTAGCACATGTGTTTTTCTGAAAATGTCTGATCTGACAATATCTTTCTCATCTCTGTGATGTCCGGGTTACTGTATTTGATTCTGCATATTTGAAAAACGTGTAGCCAAAGTGGGGGGATGGGGAAGGGGGAGGGGGGAAGAAGGAAAGAAAGGAAAAAGGGTCAACTTTCTCTTGCACTTGCAACCATCTGTAGAAACTGGTAAAGTTTCAGCCTGAGTCAGAAAACTTTGAGTGGCAGCAATGCTCAGAGTCTTCACATAGTTGTGGGTTGCAGTCTATCCCAAACGTGCATCTCTCCTCTTGGCTGTAATTCCTCCTGGCATCTGAATGCTGGGGGAATTTGCAAGGGGAGCATCAAGGAATGCATCTTCAGCCTGCTCTAGCATTTGCCTTATTCCCACGTGTGTACAGTCCTGTTTTCAGAGCTTATGTAGCTGAACAGAGCTACTCTGACTGGGCTGACTTCTTGAGTAGTACAGACTGTGGGATCTTTCAGGATTATTTTCTGCTTGCGATCATGTATATTTTAGGAAAGAAACTCTGTGTCTTTGTAAAGCTACTTTAAATCAGGCAAGAAGTTTTCCAGTCCTTAATTATCTGTAATGTTAAAATGTGTTATTTCTTTCTGGCCTTGTTTTATTGTCCCAATAGAAGCTGTATGGCAATATGAAATAGAAGAAGAAGAAATATGAATAGCAGCTCATACTCAGCTACCTGATGTACTCTAGGTTCTCTTCACCCTTTTCTCCTCAGGACAGAGAACTATGCAAGAGTTTGTTTTTTTTCCCCCCCCTATATGTATGCTTTTGTTTTCAGCTGTAACAGGTTGTTCACCTGAAGGCAGGTTATATAACAGTCCAGGTTGTTTTGCAGTGATAAAAGTGTTTTTTAATTTTCCGGATATTTTGTTTTTCTGCCCATCAGGTTAGCAATTCTATTAGTCCTGCATTCATGACACTGAAGAAAATACAAAATAGCTTAACTGCCAAAAACAACCTCTGAATCACAGTAGGATGTGCTTGGTATTAGATGTTTATTCATTCACAAGTGCATTTTTCTAATCTAATAAGCAGTTTTCATTCATTTTAATATATAGCAATTTGTTCTTTTTCATACTTCAACCTTAAGCAAATGGTCTGTTTTTTTTTTTTTTTTTTTTTTTTTTTTTTATCAAATGCATTACAGTAGCTACATAACGTGATGCTGTTGCTCTCATCAATCAAATATAATGAATTAATAGATCTTTTGTTAGTTTATATATAGTGTGTATACGTATAATGAGGCATAGCATTTTATTGCATTGTAGCTTCCCAGCAGATCGTGAAGTATGCTTTAAGAGTTTTCACATGCCATTCATATTTTCTAGGCAAATGCTTGCTCTCAAATGGTTTTAGTTCTAGTTGTTTTCATATCTGTGAATCTATTACTTCTAAGAAGAGGGTGTATGTGTATATAACTAGTTTGGACATGAATGTTTACACATCATTGCAGTCAAATGGTTATCAGTTGTTATTTTTATGATTTTAAGCTTTTCTGTTGTACAACTATCTGCTTCCTTTGTCAAATGATATCCTTATAGTGGATCCAGCAATTTTTCATTTGAGAAATTATTGTGTATAATCTGTAGTATATCCAAAGATTCATTAATAGGGATAACACATATTCCTTGCAAGAAGGCACCCTGTGACAAGAATGGCTCTTATTCTATTTAGCTTAACTCCAGTCTTCTGCTGACATTTTTCTGATTCATAGAATCATAGAATGGGTTGGGTTAGAAGGGACCTCAAGGATCCTCAAGCTTCAACCCCCCTGCCATAGGCAGGGCCACCAACCTTCATATCTAATACTAGATCAGGCTGCCCAGGGCCCTATCAAACATGGTCTTCATCACCTCCAGGGACGGGGCATCTACAACCTCTCTGGGCAGCCTGTGCCAGCACCTCACCACTCTCTTGGTAAAGAACTTCCCCCTGATATCCAACCTAAATCTTCTTTCCTTCAACTTAAAACCATTTCCCCTTGTCTTGCCATTATCTACCCTTGTAAAGAGTTGGCTCCCCTCCTGTTTGTAGGCTCCCTTTAGGTACTGGAAGGCTGCAATGAGGTCACACTGCAGCCTTCTCTTCTCCAGACTGAACAAGCCCAGTTCCCTCAGCCTGTCTTTGCAGGGGAGGTGTTCCAGCCCTCTAATAATCTTTGTGGCCCTCCTCTGTACCTTCTCCAACAGCTCCCTGTCTTTCTTGTATTGAGGGCCCAGACCTGGACACAGTACTCCAGATGGGGCCTCACGAGGGCAGAAGAGGGGGACAATCAGGATACAATTTGCTTTCTGAGCTGCAAGAGCAAACTGCTGGGTCATGTTTAGTTTTTCATACATCAGGACCCCCAAGTCCTTCTCTTCCTTGAGATATTATTGCTCTTTGATTTGTTAGACATCTTTCCATTTTTTTTTTATTTTTTTTTTTTAATTGATAGGTCTAGCTAAGTATATTGTTAAATTTATTTGTTCTATTCTTTATATATTTTGTAACATACTTGAAGTAACATAAGAGCTTTTCTGGATCTAGGCCCTAGTCTCTGTTACTTTTTATGACCCCTTTCATTTTGTTTTTCACTTTCCTATCACTCATTCTTCATTTTTATTATTTCTTAACCTTGTCTACACAAACCACATCTCCCTTACTCAGTTTCCTTTCTGGGCTTCTCTCTTCTCAACCCTTCCTTTCTCAGTCTTTTCCATCTCTCCTAACAGTTTTAGCTCTGAATAATTACTGTATCAGCATTACTATTCTTGACGTTGCATTTGCTTTCCATGTCTTATTAAGCAGCCAATTGCATGTAGGAAATGTCTGAAATTTTGAGGGAATGTGTGCGTGAAAAGAATATTAGGAATGCAGTTATTAAGACCAATGCTTTTCATTCTTATTTCTGGTATAAATTCTGGGTTACAGTAATGGAGTTAAACAGACCTCTGGATACAATGATTGAGAATGTTTTTCTGATCTGTTCCCTTTCCTTTCATGAAACTCTTGAGGCTGCTACCCAAAAAAGCTGCCACTGGAGATGTGAAAAAATGCTATGACTGAAATGAAGAACTAATATCAAATGCAGTCACTGATCTGCATTTTTAGAGATAATAGATTCTTACAAAATCATTGACCCTCATGAACTTTAAGCTGTGAACCTTAACACCATTTCGTAAATGAGAGCAATGACATTACTTTCTTCTTGATGACAGCTTATTTTCCTTCTCTTTCTTCTTTTGTTCTTCCTCTCTTTTCTCTTACTTCCTCATCTCTTCTTCTTCCTTCCCTTCCTCAAAACAGAGCTGTTCTCTTCATCTTAGCATGGCTGTTAAATTGAAATGGCAAAATAAGTCATCTTTCCCAACTGCCTGTTAACTGCAGAAGATATTAGCCAGTTCTGAGTGTCATTATTTAAAGTAAAAAAAAAAAAGTTATGAAAGAAGATGGTTGTTTGGTTTCAGCAGCTTTCTTCATTTTTGCTTGGGAATGAAAACAGGAAAATTTTAAGTTCTGTTGCTGATATGTATTTGAACCAACGTATTTGTTCTCTTAGTTGATCCAGATGTTTCAGTCTGTGAGGAGAAGAAACCTCCCTTGTGCATGTGTAATGTTTTGCTCTGTGCTTGACCTGTGGGTCAGTTTACAAGGTAACATAATGCACAGACTAATGAACCTGCCTGGGCCTCCTCCGCTCCAGCAAAGCCTGCTGGCAAGTCCTTTTGTTCTGCAGAACATGGCAAGTGCTAGTAAAGAGAACTTCAAGTAAGGCTGCCTAAAGAAACATTATCTTGGTACTGTTTTTTCCCCTGAAGGTAGGGGACAGTGAAAGAGGAATTTAGCTCAGCTGAACTACTGCAAGCATTACTGTCAACATGCCCAGGCAGTACACACGCTAGCTTGGCATAGTCTGGAAGGCATATTTAGTTATGTTGTAGTAAGCTGCATTGCTCAAGGTGGAACATTATTGGTTGTGTTTTTCCATATTTCCTCTCCAGTGTATACTTGCAGTTATACTACCTGCTTCAGGAGAAAACTCATAATGTTTACTCCCTTTGCTGATGGATTCTACTCTGGCTAATCATCATCATTACGTTTTCCTTTCTAATTTTCTTCTCGCTGGCACCATTTGCTTCATGTTTTATTCTCTCTTCTTTCGCCATGATTTAGTCTCTTCTCTGTCCATACATTTTTTCTGCAGCTTCTCAGATGGTGATGTTGCTGGTAAAGCTTCATTGTCTGTCCCATGTGGTAGCTCCATGCATGCGTACTGCTCCCCATTTCCTTCATGGAAGGTCCTTACTGACAGGGTCTACTGATGTAGAAACCATGTAGAGTTCTTCCTAGAGCATGCAGCTACCAGCTCCATCATATGTGCAACAAACTTGAGCACAGAAAGATTTATACTCACTGCCTTGATCAGGAAGGAGAAGCAAAGCCAGCGTTGCAGACTTGAATGGAGCAAGAAACATTATTTTGTTTTGTTTTGTTTTGTTTTCTTCCATTTCTTTGTCTTTTTGAAGAATTGCTTCATTTTCTGTCCAAACCAAAACTGCAAAATACTTAGGCTTCATTCTGTAATGAACATCTTCATATACATGTGCATTTATATTAATATTAATGTTTATAAAGAACATAGAAATAGTGTCATACATCAGGATGTTCATATTGTAGAGACTTTGGTTCTTCCACCCACTCTCTTCTCCCAGCTTCTTTCCTTTTAGATCTGAATGTTTATTTTGCTTTTGCTTTGAATAGTATTGCAGACAGTGAAGACATTTAGATTCATGAACATGTGAGCTTTTTCAGATTATTCTTTGTATGGGCAGGGAAGGAGGGTTTCATAACATACTCAAATGACTTAGTTCACTCCACAACAGCTTGTTTCTTTCAAAGGTGATTGGAAAGTTATTGGTATGAAGAACTGGAGTGATTATAAATTATAATCTGGCAAATGTTATGCATGCTCTCTTCTCATGTTTCTTACTTTCTTATATTTCTAAGTAAACCTGCCACAGCTGAAAAATAAGAAATAATGAGAGTACAAAAACAGAGAGGTGGAAGAAACACTTCCTTACTATGGAGTTTGGAGTTACTATAATACTTGCACTTTTTGTACTGAGTGAAAAGAAATGTTTTATTTGGGAAGGAGATAAAGTAGGTGAAAATATAATCAGGACAGAAAACTGGAGAAGGCAGAAATATTAAAGGAGGGGTTAGTCAACTATTGGAAAAAATGCAATTCTCCAGGTTGTTTTCAAGGAGGAGATGATCTTAAAAAATAAATATATTCAGAAAAACAGATCATTGTACTAATTTCTTTAAGTGAGCAGTGTATAGAAAGAAGATCAATTACCTGACAGCAACGTAGGACTCAGAAATAAATTATCCTGAGTCTGTTTCACATCCACGGATTATGTTTGCTCTTTATCACTCCTAACCCACTGCCCATTCATTGTAATTCTGACTCTGTTGGTAACTTCTGCTGGGACATCTGGAAGCCTTCCCCATGGTGGTGCTGCTTCTAGCTCAGGCAAGTGTTCTACTAGATGACCAGGAAATGCCGTAATTGATTGTCTTGGTTTTGTGGTGTTGCTGTCAATATTCTGATGTAGAATATTGACAGCAACACCACAAAACCATGACATTGATAAATGTTGCTAGATTCTTGAAACCATGTTGATAGTGTAGTAGTATGAAATAACGATGTCTATAACTGGGCACAGTTATTTTATTCACAGACTTTTCCTTGAATGTTTTAACAATATGTCTTTATTTTTATCTTTAAAAGACTCTACTTAAAAATATTTTGAGTTGTTTGAAAAACATCTTCTGTGCCAAACTCCTCTTAAGATGAAAGCGCCCTTAATGCACATTGCGTTTTTATTTCAGACTGTCTTTCCCTTCACTCCAGCCCCTCACCCCCTCTTTTATTTTTTACCTCTTTTCTCTTGCTTGTTCACTTATCTGAGTCCCCTTAGCAACATCTTTCAGTAATGGAAAAATAGCAGTGCTTTCTGTAGTCTCACTATTTGAATCGGAAATGAAATTTACTCGGTCAAACATTTAGCTTTTCTGTCCTACTATTCCTTCTATCATCCTGAACACTAAGTATTGTGCATTAGGGAGACTTACAGATTATTAATTTGTGTTTCTCATAGTTATTGCAATGTCAAGTGGAAGGAGGAATGTGTAAAAATAGTCATCTGCGTATGATAGGATTGTTGTCTCTGGACTGGAGGAAGAAAGTGTCTTATATTTTGTACAGAGGCATATTATGGACTGCAGTCTCCAGAGAAACTGCTTTGTAGAGTTCCCCTAGAGAGACAAGAGACATAATGGAAATTTACCATGATCTCATTTTGCTCAAAAAGGATTCACTGTAAGAAATGTATTGTCAAGTTTACGAGGAGAAAAAAAAAAAAAAAAAAAAAGTAATAATAATAAAAAAAATCCCTGACTTCTGGAGGCCAGGGGGTGCTATAGGTATATGCATTATAATCTCTGTGGGTTTAGTAGCAAGTACAGAGAGCTGTTGTTTTTTTAGGTTTATTGTTGTTCTGAATTCTGTTTTGTATTTTAAACAAATTCAGCAGGAAAATTTGTCTGTGTATATGCATGTTTTGATTAGCTTTAGAAGGGTCATAGGGTTTCTTGTATGTTTTGTGTATACCCATCTTATCTGACAAAGAGAACAGGTACACGAGGCTCAGACCTGGGAAACGAATCTCATGCCAATAACACAGTTTATTTGGCTAAGGAGAGAGAACTTGCTGTATGGAATGAAATGAGGAATGGAAATTTTGTTTCTCAGATACAGCTCACATATGAAGAGGTGTAAGTTTAAAAAAAAAATAAAAAAAAAATATATGTATATATATATACACACACATGTAAGATACATTGTTTTCACAGTGGGGAGATTTTCTCCTGCTCCTGTAATTCATTCATACACAAGCTACAAGGAAATGTATGAGAAGTATCAGTTTTTCAAAAGTTGATGATCTAGCTATGTATTAATTCACATAGCATGAGTGTGAAAGAGACATCAGTAAATGCCCACATATCATATTTGGTTTTGTGTGTTAGCCTCTGGTGAACTAATAATTGATTAGATAGATAACTGGGAAGTAAGCTCAGTTCCAAGCTGTATTAAACACCAAAATGTTTTTCTAGAAGTGGTTATTTGAGATTGCACAAATTCAATCGTGAACCATAGTCTCTAATTACCTTTTCATCATAATTTCTGACTACCTGTTCTACAAAACTATGTTATTTTACTAACTATTGCAAAATATTATATCTGATGTGAAAAAGGCTCGTAAAATAATAATTTCTTTATTTCCCTCTTCCAAAAATATAGAATTAAATGCACACATTATTCCTGTCTTCTGTGTAGCCCAAGGATATGGTTTATAAAAGCCTTTAATATATATGTATTTTGTGTGTATATGCCTGTGTGTGAATTACACAGGGGTTTTCAGATTGTTGTTTTGTTTCTGAGATATCTTGGCAGACTTGTATGCCTTTCACACGCACTTGTAAATCATTTCAGTTGTGAAGGAGGTTTTGGTTTTGATTTGATTTATATATATATACATATTTATATATATATAAAGTTTAAAAATGAATGGACTACAACCAGAAAGACTACATGCAAGGTCTATGAATATTGATATTGCAGGAAAACAAGGAAGACAGTGGTTTCAAATTATGATGAGTCTGACAGCAATCCTGACTTGAACTTCCTGCCCTGCTTTCAGTGATTCTCACAGTTATTGTGTCATCCCTACATTTGTGCTGACCCCATTGAATCAGGCTGTACCACATATACTGAAAAAAGTTTTTCTGGTCTGACTGAAGGGGTTGGTTTGAATTTAGGAAGGAGATGTGAGAAACTGGAAAGTCAAGTATCCTGTAAGCAATATGAAGAGAAACTACATTGTCTAAATCCCACCTTGTGCTCTGCTTCAAGTGAGCAACCTGAAGTCCCATTGAAGACAGTGGCTTTCAGAATGCATTGAAAGGCACTGACCATGGCGTTGTGGGTTCAAGACAGGCAATTCAAGATAGATCACAGTTGCACACCACATTATTTAGTCTAACACACAACTGTTCTTCATGTATGGGTTTCCTTTTAGTCTGCATATTTCTTATTAACCTATTCATTCCATGAGTAGTCCTAGACTGATGCAGCAATGACTGAAGAAATGGCTATGGAGAGGGGTTTTGACCTGAAGCCATTATCTAAGACTATGAAGAGTTTCTATTTGATGTACAAAGCAAATATATGGGCCTGATTTTGGAAAAAGGGACTTCTCCTGTGCAAATTTTGATCTTTGATGGCTGCGTATGTCCTTTTACTCTGAAGGCAATCAGTATAACTCATGTTCTGTGCCACAATTTAACTCTGGAGTTTGAAAGGAAATTACTTTTTCAAAATCCTCTACTAGACAGACTATATTAATTGCCATTATGTCTCTTTTGAAGAGTTGACTTTAAGTCACCACAATTTACCTAAAAGTTAATATCTTCCATTATTTGTTACTGTATGTATCTGAGCACAGTATGGTTGTATAATTTCCTGGAGATCTGGACTGTATCATCTCAGATTCTTAGTGCTTTTCTAGGTGTTTTTTTTTTTCCTTCTGATTTGACCCAGGAAGAGAAAAAGGAAACTAGAAGAGTAGTTGGGAATAAACTCTCAGAGACTGTATTTTTCCTTTCTTCCTTTTTTTCTTTTTTTTTTTTTTCTTTCTTTTTTTTTTTTCTTTCCTCTCCACTGCAAGTCAAGAGGAAATCTTGAAGGCATTTAAAAAAGAACAGGATGTTTGTTGTGGTTATTCTACAAACATTGTTTGCCTTCCTCTTTCCTCTTTACAATTATTTTTGGAATAACGCTTTTGTAAGAGAATAGGGAAAGATTATTTTGTCATCTACTTAGCAGTTAATGGCAGATATCACAACACTTCCTAATGTGTCAGACAATGTCTGTTGGCACATGTTCTAGAATGTTGCCAGGGAAACAGTATGTTTTCTCCATTTACATTAAATTATTCTCTCAGCTGTAAGACTGAATTTTAGGAAATCAAATGGGAAGTATGCATAGACTTGATGCCTTGCTGCTAATGAGAGACACTTTAATTATGTTTGCAGTGATGTGTTCACTAAGTAAACACTGAACATAAAGGTATAAAGTCTGCAAAATTCAGAACTACTATTTCATTCTCAGTTCAGCTTTATTGTCTTTGCACAGTACATCATAGAATCGTCACTACATAATTGCGTGATATCTCTATTTAGGTCGTTCTGAAAGTAATGCCTCCTATTTATTATCATGGAAACTATAACAGATATAAACAGCTCAGTATCAATATTTGATAGAGAAAATTATCAGTTACAAAGCACTTTTTTTTTTTTCAACATAGTCAGCACCAATGCACACTGTGCATTTTCACCAGTGATGAACCTGTATGCTGCATTTCTAAAAATCTGTATGGCCACTTGGAATGTGGTTTCTCTTTCTTGCAGTTACCAGTGCTGAAATGCACCACTCACCACCTCACTGTGCTCACATCCACTGTTTGGTCTTCATCAACGCTGGGAATGTGTCAGTGAATTTCAGTGGGTGCATTTTTTTTCCTCATGGAGGAATTCAGTAGCACCCCTTTTCTTTGTACACACTTCTGTGTCAGACAGGACAGTCATAAACCATTCTGCCAGGCTGCTCCTTAGCTGCTATCTGTTGCATAGCAATAAAATTTGATGAAATATTGGTGGGAAGGTTCAACCTCTGCTGCTACATCACCAACATCTTCCTCTAACACCGAGGGCTAGCACCATAAAATAGGAGGTGTTACTTTTGGGACAGCCCTCATATAATATCTCTTATTTAGACACAGGATGCAATTTGTGTTACTTCTGAACCACTATTCCACATTTCAACACCATTATGTAATTTATGGTAAAATTTTAATTTTGAAAGTTGTTATGAAAATATTTTTATAAGTTAATTAATTTCCTCATTAGTCTTCTGGTGGTTTTATTAAAAGGCATCATTACAAAATTGCTGTAGGCCAGAAGGGACTATATTATTATTTCAGAAGTTGCAGATGGCAGAAATATTGGGTGCTCACTTTTAGCAGAATTTAGAAACTTTAAAGAATGTATTTTTCTCAGGACCTAGTGCAGTAAAGCTCTTTGTGTTTTCAAATATAAACCTAAAGCCTAACTAGTATCTATAAGTTCTCATCTCCTCTGTAAATCACCTATGGTTTATGTACTTTGAAGGTGAAGACATTGCTGGAAATAGATCAGATATGACTAAGAGACCCCTGGATTTTCAGTAACGATTTATGATATAGACAGGATAGCTGAAAACGATAAGTGTTTGGATATATGCAAATGACCACAGATGAAATAAAAATTTAGCGTTGAGCGAATTTAAATTAGGATGATGAAATTATTTGAGAGAAATTATTCTTGAGATTCCAAACCCAATATTTTTGTTGTATGTCCAGTTATAAAAGATTAAATAATACAAAATACAGTGTCTACTATCTGAAAATCAAAATGATGAGTGGTTTACTACATTCTGACTTCAATTATATGCTAAGAGTTAGGACCAGGGAGAGATTATGCCTTACCAATCTGGTGGTCTTCTGTGTTGGGGTGATGGCATTGGTGGACAAAGGAAAGGCAACAGAACTCATCCTCATCTCTAAATTGGGAGTATATGGATTTGAAGGATGGACTATTTGGAAGAATTGGTTGGAAAGATTGTAGTCAATGGCTGTATGCCCAGGTAAAGTCCAGCAATGACCTGAGCGGTTCATCTTGAGATTCAGTATTAACATCTTTATGACATAGATGCTGGGATGCTTGATACAGCAGAAGGAAGGGATGCCATCCAGAGGGACCTTGGTAAACTTGAAAGGTACGTCCTTGTGAATCTAATGAGGTTCAACAAAGCAAAGTGCAAGATTTAGCACTTTGGTGGAGGTAATCTGACATGCATTGAAACTGGGAGAAGAAATCCTTGAGAGTAGCTCTGCTGAGAAGGCAGCAGTGTGTGCATGCAGCTCGGAAGGCCAATACCTGGAAGGTATCCTGGATTCCATCAGAAGAAATTGAACAGGAATTTGAAATGTAAGCAAATTTTATTTTTACTGTGATGACGGTCAATCACTGGAAAAGACTGGCTGGAGAGGTTGTGGAGTCTCAGCCTGTAGAGATGTTGAAAATCTACCTGGACACTATGCATAGCAACATGCTTTGGATGACTGCTCAAGAAGTGGACTTGTATTAAACCTCTGGTGAGACCTTTCCACTTAAGTGATCCTTATATTCTGTGATAAAGGGAAATACTTATGCAATTGTATAAGTCTCTAAAGGGCTACTAAAGGGCTACATAATAATGGTTGCCAGGAAATTAACTTGAAGTAGAAAATGAGTACAAAATGTATAACCAGTATTTTGAAAGTCTGGAAGGAGTATGAAGGATAAGACACAATGCTGTAAATCAAGGAGCATGATCTTCACATAATGTAATGTACTGTTTAAGCTAAAAAGCAGTGGTAGAACAACTGAGCTGAAAGTTGTTACAAAGTTAGATGATATTAAAACATATATGGAATTCTAGGATAGTTTTCCTGTAAAATTAAGATATTCTAGCTGATAAGAACTACTTATTTTGGCTGAAACAAAGTTGAAATTCTCAGATGTCTTCTGACATATGGATCAGGTTCTGTTGTGTCTTTAATCTCTGCTTTAAATTATAGAAATGCATAAGGATGGTCAATAAAGGGCCACTAAATTTTTTAATGCGGGCAAAATGATTAATTTCACTTAGTATCATTTTTAAGAATGTTGTGGGTCATCCATGGGAAAAATTATCTTGTGCACAGCAATTCACAGCAATACAATTCAGAACAAACTGTTATAAAGATCTGAAAATAAAAAAAAGATCTGTTGCACAGCCCTAATTATTGACAATGTTGCTAGCCTTTCTTAGGATGCAGTTCTATAATATGTCTTAAATCAAATAACAATGTTTTATAAGAGCCAAACAAATACATGAAGTTATAAAAATTACAGTACGCAGCAGTACAGAACTCCTTCATGTGTATCACTACTGCAGAATGTTCAGTGCACTTAAAGTAAATATTTCTTGACAAATTAGAGGGCTGGGTAATCACTGCATGAAGTTTAACAAGAGCAAGTGCCAGATTCTGCACCTGGATATATGTACAGAGTTGGCGATGACAAGCTGGAGAGCAGCCCCATGGAAAGGGATCTGGGGGTTCTGGCTGAAGACAAGTTGAACATGAGCCAGCATTGAGCCCTGGCAGCCAGAAGGGCCAGCTGTACCCTGGGGTACATAAGGCTCAGCGCTGCCACTGGGCAAGGGAAACAATTGTCCCCTCTGCTCTGTGCTGTGCAGGCCTCACCTCAAGCATTAGGACATAGAAGGACATAAAACTACTGGAGAGCATCCAAAGAAGGGCTACAAAATATTGAGGAGTCTGAGGGGCAAGGTGTATGAGGAATGGCTGAGGTCCCTGTGTTCAGCCCAGAGCAGAGGAGTTTTCATTTCTGTTGGTAGACTCACACTCAATGCTTCCCACTTAGGTCTGATATTTCAGTGCTTACAGAGTCAATACTGCTCCTACAGAGCTTACTTACTTGTTTTTATTATGCTTCTTTTAACATAAAAAGTTACTCCATCATTGGTTATCATGTTTTTTGTATGTATTTTGCATGCTCACATTACATATATTTCACCAATGCCTCTGTATGTCCAAGATGTGTCTTCATTTACAGCTAGTGATTGCATTTCAGACATCATATTAGGCCTTCCAGTATTCATGTACAAGAATGTGTACCAGTTTGCTTGTTCTCTTGTCACTCTATTGAAAATCACAACTTTTTTCATGATGCTTTTCTTCCTCTGAAACTGATAGCACTGAATTTTCTTATCTTCGTCTCTAAGAGAGATGTTAATTTGTACGTATATTTATACATGGCGACTTTTCCCCTATTGGAAATTTCTTGCTTTTTCTTATTTGTATCCTCTCCTCTCATTTTGTTTACTCGTAATCTTCTCAGTCTTATGGATTAGCAGCTTGGCTCCTGTTTTCTTTAGCAAAGGACTCCTTTTTTGGAGGAATCAATTCTAATGACTGATGAGGCTGAATCTCTGTTATTTCCGTCATATTCTGAAGAAGACATTAAATTTTGATTCTCTTCCTCTCTTCCTGGTTTTAAGTAGAATATTGGGAACATTCAGGAAACGTCACCATTGCAATAATGTTCCTCAACTTGTTTTATAGGAATTTATATTTTTCCTTTGTCTCTAGGCCAGTGGCATACCTTTCTTAGCATTATGTATTATCTGTGTTATTCTGACAGTGTAGCACTAATTTAATTAAATTAATCAGCTCAGAAATTAAAAGTGGTTCAAAATATAGGGGAAAGTTAATCTACTTTAGTACCTGATGCTATCTAGGATGTTATCATCTGGTGAAATGACATCTTGCATGTGGAAAATGGCAAAGGGAAAAAGAAAGGATAAAAACTAATTAACTTCTGGGAGCTCTTAGACGTTTAAGAAGTATATCCGTGTGCATCTAAGTATAAGAGTTTCCTAACCACCTTATGTCCAAAAACATTTCTTTGATTTTCCTTTGATCCTTAGTTTAGAAAGGATGGTTTTTAAGCGGAAAAGGAAATGTTGTTTTTCTGTACTGTTCTTCTAACATGCAGAGACAGCAAATCTCTTTCCTTTTATTTTTTTGCATCTTGCAAGAAAGTGTTAACATAATATTAAGTGTGAGCCTTTTCTTTACCTCTTGTATATTCTTAGAAAAATCTTTTTAGTGACATTCTTTTATTGCTGCAAGAATACCTGAGATTTTATTGCAGTTCACAAAGGATTATGATTACATATAAAGGAGAAAAAACTGGAAAAGCGTCAGATGGACAGTTAGGCAAAGGTCAGAAAAGCAACTATGTTGAGAGAATAGAATTATGTCACTAAAAGGTAAGCTGATTCCTATTTAGCTTTATTTATTTATTTCCCAAATGACTTTTGATCAACCCTAAATACAGAAATATAAAATATGATTCTCTATTGCCTTTGCTAAGCTTTAGTAACCAAATGGTGACTATAATCCTATCTGCTTTCATTTCAATATTACCAGTACTGCCTAGAGACTGTTCTTTAAGTGTTGATCTGAACACTTCAGTACCTCCTGGTGCACAGTGTCTGCCACCTTTTTTCATAAATTTGACATGTTACGTGTGAAAATATTTTGTCTAAGCAACTTCAAGCCATTCATACAACTTAGATATTCTGCTGTTTCCCCAGTTGTTGCAGTGATGCTTGAAAAGCAGTGCAAATAATACATGTACATTCATGGTTTTAGTGTAATCTGTTAGGAATCCCCAAGTAGTAGGTAGGAGTCTGTGGGGATTTGTCTTGTGACAATTTGTGGGCTGGTGGAAAACTTGCTATGTGTGGCTTTGACCCCATGGGATTAATCCACTGGGTGGGAAAATCTGTGGCCAGCTAGTCTTCTTAGTTCAATCCTGCTTCTTTACTTTCATGTAAGAGTTAAATTTGATTCCTATTTTCCAGGGAGACGATGTGTCTTTTCTACTAACTTATCCTGTGCTCCCTCTGATTCCTACTGTTGTTGTTGTATTTTCTTAATTGTTTGGGCTTTTTTTTTTTTTTTTTTTTTTTTTTTTTTTTTTTTTTTTTTTTTTTTTTCCCCCTCCTTTCTTTCTTTTGTTGGGGATGTGAGGAATGTAAACTGTTAAAAACTTGGGGAAAAACAGCAGTGGAGTAGACAGAGATGGGAAGAGATAGCTAGGACAGAGACTAGGTAAAAAGAAAATACAAAAATACAATATGGGTCAGGTCACAGATACTTTAAAAAGGCGGGTGGACATCCATTGTGAATATGACATTAAATCTTATTTATTAGATATGTCCCAAAGCACAAGTGTGAATTTTGTACAAGCTTTTGGGGGATGGATACATTGTTTTAGAGTTTGTGCTCCTGTTCAAGGGTGAGCAGGCCCCTGTTTAGATCTGTCTGTCCTGTTAGCTGCAGAAAGGAAACTCCTAAGGTAGGTTGTCATTTTGCTTTCCTATGCTCAAGAGCTCATATAGTTGTGTATTGTTATGCCCCTGATTTTGCTTTTCTTAACTTAGCACTTGCCCTTGTTTAATTTTAATCATAGTGTTCAGCACTGTTTGCAAACATGAAGCAGTTATGTCTTCTGTCCTCTTGAAAGTGAGAATGTCATTATGACCACAGGTCACTATGGGCTGCCTGTCACCTGTAGCTGTGGAAATGAATTACTGAGTAAAGACTGGATTTAGCAGGGCCCTCAGAAGCTGAGTTTGTGTTATCGAGCCATGCTTTTTCATTTGGGACATTGTTGCTGACCTTTATGATTATATGTAAGTTTTGTTAAACATTCTAACTCCCGGTAATAGTCACTTGGGAGTAACTGACAACTTTTAAAGCTTTCTGGGAAGATTTCTTTACATTTCCTTACAGAGGATTAATTCCCTCTAGATAATAGCTCAAAACCTTGTGGGAATAGGTCTGTTTTCAACAAAATAAGAAGCTAGAGGGAAGACACTTCCCATGCTCCAAGGAAAGCAAAGGTTACAAAGATATACAGAATTCAGTCTTGCAGATATATGTTCTAGAGACTTGTGACACATTTCTCTGTAGTTTGAGATCTCTTTTGTTGATCAACTAGTTAAAAATACATCAAATATGCTTGCTAAATCTTGCCCATGTACTTGACATTTTAGAAACACTGTTCTACAGATTTTCATCAGTGAGTGTAGAGCACTTTTAAGCAACTTGAGAAACTATAGTCTATATATATCTCCCTGTCCTAAAATACATGAGATCAAAGGCATTTGATTTTGTGTCTGAAACAGAAGTCAAGCAAACACAGTCTGATTCAAATGAACTTCAAGAAGAAAAGGACAAATACCCTGCCTCAGGCCAAATGTTTATGTAGCCCAGTGTCCTGCCTCCAGCAGCAGAAGTGGATGTACAGTTAAAGGACATAAGAATAGACTCTGTTTGTCATAACATTTACCCAAGAATATCCCCCCAGTTTTCTGTGGTTTGCAGCTCAGAGAATGTCTGAGTTAGTGGTAGTATCTTTTTCTACCACTGTATTACTGGCAGTGTGAACAAGGATTGGCATTGAAGACATACAGGATAAGTAACAGCTGGATGCCAAGGCTTAGTGATTGGTAGTGAAGAAGACAACTGAACTGTTTAGTTTTGAGATGAAGAAAAAGATACTGTCCCAAAACATGGTTGCAAGAGAAGCAAGTTGTGTTGCCAGGTTCATAGATCATAGAATGGTTTGATATGGAAGGGATGTTAAAGATCATCTGCTTCAATCCCATACCATGAGCAGGGACACCTGCCACTAGACCAGGTTGTACAAAGTCCCATCCAGTCTGGACTTGAACACTTCCAGAGATACAGAGTCCACAGCTTCTCTGGGCAAACTATTGCAGTGTCTTACCACCTAAGCATTTCATCTTTATGTAAATCTACCCTATTTCAGTTTAAAACCATTACCCTTTTTTCTACCAACAAAGGGCCTTGTAAAAAGCCTTGCTCCATCTCTCATACAAATCTATTGTATTAAAAGGCCAATAGAAGGTCTCCTCAGAGCCTTCTCTTCAGAGTAAACAACCCTAGTTCTCTCAGCTCTTTGTAGGAGAGATGTTTCAGTCCTCTGATTACTTTTGTTCAACCTCTTTTTCTGTAAGCCTCATGGTACCATTCTTAAAGCAATGTGAAGTGTCAGAGATTTGCAAATAAATTTGCTATTTTGTGGAAAGGTGTTAATATGGAGTTACCAGTGAATGTGTCTTTCAGAAGGACAAAGTGGAATGCATGTTATGTATTGCCAGCTTTTGTGAACAGCATTTAAGTTCATTAAGGTAAGGATAAAACTGGTGTCTTGTTTAAAAGGATGGAAGTTCCAGAGACTCCCATGGCAGTTGCTACCTAGGAGATGATATTTATCAGAGGCAGGTTAGCTTAGTACACCCATGCCACTTTGTTTTCTCTTAAGAGCCATGGATGGCTATGGGATTTACCTCTAATCCATAAGGATGACAACTGCCGCTAACAGTACCTGTTTTACTACTGCGCTCCGGAATTCAGATATTTTTTCCTATGAGAGAGGCAATTCCAAATGGTGTTTGTTGAAAAAACATTCTTCTGATTGGTATTATACATGATGTTAATTCAACATTGTTGTTGAACATAAGTATCTGCCAAAACCCACTGAGAGTATGGAGTGGGAAAAAAGCACAGGGTTCAGTGAATTTCAAAACAACATTCATCTAATGCAGAAAACATAAATCTTCCTGATTTCACTGCATTATCCAACAGCTTTGAAACTGTACAAATTCTTACTCTCCATTCCTTTTTTCATCTCAGACTTGTGGCATTTATCCACATATGTTGGCTGACTACTCTCCTCTGTGAAGTCTATCCTTTTAATGCTTGTTAATCTTTGCTTTCTCTTTTGGAATCACTGAAAAAGGGTACATTTTACAATGTATTCACTGAGATTATTTTTCTGCAATTTTGATCCTGATTCATATCGGTATTCTTAGGACATTTATTTAATCAGTATGTAGGAAGTTCTTTTTACATACCAGACTTCTGGTTAACAAGTGTTTAGTGTTTCTATCACTTAACTCCTCCCTACTCTGTCCAAGTAGAGGTTAACCATCCACTGTCCAAATATTTCACTTCTGAATATAAAACTAACAGAGCAATAGCAGTTAGAATTTGATAGCTAAGTTCTGAAATGATTTCTTACATTTTAGTACAATTTCTATCCTTATGCTAGTCTTAAAGTCCATCCTTACAACATTCAGATTTCCTGCAATACACTATAGTAATAGTATCCTAATATTAAATCCTCCAAGATGGCTTTTCCAGTGGTGAAATCAAAGGTAAGCACAAAACAGGTAAATTACACCTGCCTATTCCTAACTTGGATACTTGCCCATTTTCCTATTTGAAATAGTTCCCCTTATTGCTTTTTTTATTTATAATCCCACTGCTCCAGGGTGTAGCACTTTCTGCTTCATTACTTTCCTACAGTAGATCACCAAGAGAATTCTGCTCTGCTGTATTTTCTATGAATTTGTTTACATTTGGGAATACTACTGAAATAGCTGTTATATTCTGCAGACATTTCAACAAAACCTTTGCATGGGCGATCTCCACTCCACACCCTAGTAAGATTATTTTATTCTAATTTGGCTTAATAAGCATTTTTTTTTTCTTTTTTAAGAAAAAAGTCATTTTAAATGGATGATTACATTTCCTCCCTTTTTTCCTTCCAGTACTCTTCTTTCAAATGGTACTTGTTGTGATGTATTTTCAGTTGTGTGCCAACTTTTATCTGCTTTCATGCACATTCCTTCCTCTTGCAGTTTATATCTAGCTAAAGATCTTTATTCAAGTTCAATCTAACTTACTTTTATAACCAACACTACTCGCCTCACATTTGTTTCCTAGTTTTCATTTTTGAGGTCTTAAAACATTCTAATTGTTTTGAAGCCAAACTACTACTGTCTTCAAAGATATTCTGATGAATCAACTTTAAAAAAATGGACTGTTTCCTGTGTCTTTTCCTTGTCATTTATATGCCGATTGCAGGGACATTGCTGAAAGAATTAATACTGGGCCAATTTTTTCATGTTTCAATTCATTCTTTCCTAGTCATTGAGTTAGCATCATGACAGTAACACTTGCAGTATTGCCTTCAGAATGAAAATGTGTAAACGCTTTGGAGTATTAATGAGTTTGGACCAGGAAAGGAGGAATATAATTATCTATCAACTAGTCTTAAAGTAGAGACAGCCATACTTGTTGCAAAGATTATTAAATCTGATTGTAAATGCCTGTACAGTACTGGGTGGGGAAAAAAAAAAACAACAGAGAGCATGAGGAATGGAGAAGAGTACTCTAACTACACTAGTGCAAAAAAGTTTCTTTTATTTGTGTTTCTAAAAGGATGTTGAAAAGTTGGAAAAGAAGATAAATCTTACTTGAAATCTGGAAAAGAGTATGCAAGTGCAGGACCTGTCTTAACTATTTTTCAAGTCTTGATAACTTTGAATTATTTTCACAGAACTTTAAGCTTAAAGATTTTGCTGACCTGAATTGACAGCTTTTACAGAGTGGGACTGCATCTTTATTTATTTATTTATTTTTCTGTTCCCCTTTTTGTATTAATCAGAGAACCATATTTAAAGGACATTTGTTTACAGTAGTGGATATGAATATTCCAACCAAGCTACCAACTGGGTAAGAGAGGAAAAGAGAACAGATGATGCTTAACACTGAAATGAAATGTTAATTAACACCTGTGCTACTTAAATTACAATAAACAAGTAATGGATTTGGTATTGCAAGAGGTACATTTTGATGACGAAATAGTATGGTCATGTGTTCATTTTTCTAAACATTTTTTTTTTTTTTTTCCCCAAAGTACAGTTGTTTTTGGTATCCTTAGACACATTAGGGAAGGTGAGTAGTCGACATTTTTGATGTTGGATCACTTATTCCAACTAGGATTATAGAAAGTGGTATGTGAAGTGTTTGCAGAGCTATTGAACTGCACTGTGGCTCTTGATATAGCTGGAGGCTATGCCAGTGAACTGATGTCAATGATTTACAGGTTTTTAGATTCTTTTTTTTTGTCAGAGAGAGAAGCTATTTTTGATTTCTAATAGAAAAAAAAGTGTCTGGTTACAAGACAAAGATACTTTGCATCAATTGTCATACAATGAGGAGTTATTCTGAACTCAGTACCTTTTTTTCCTACTTATTCATTCAAAATAATGAATATTGCATATAGAAGTTTGCCTGGGGCTTGTTCGGTGTACCAAAAGAATTCTTGTATGGAAAAGGACTGCTGTTGCTAAGTAGCCACAAGAATAAAATTGCACAAGTGGAAAATATTTCTTAGGGGAAAACATTATTTATTTATTTATTGAACTACTTAGAGTGAATTACAGACCATTTTTACTAATCCTATTTCTCTGTGCAGTTGTATCTAGTTCAGTTGCAGGTCCTGTGAAATGCTGTTAGATTTCTGGATTATAGTACAATAGTATCTTCTTCTATGCTTTAATTTCTGATTCATAGAAATCACATTGCCCTATATATTTACCACTTTGGAGCAATGAGGATAAGATTGCATAGCTGGCTGGCAGGGATGTTAACTGCATAGCTTCTGATTGTCAAAAGTTGCTTTATTTCAGGTTACATTCTTTTAATTTATCAGTAGTTTTGTCCTATGAAATTCTGCTATACGTAGATGTGGTTTTGAGCTATCATTTACCGATAGATATTCAGTGAAGAAAAGCTGCATAGTTAAATCAAGAAGCTAGAAACCACCATCTATCATCTAAGTTTTAGACTGTTCTATTACTAAATTGGCATGTGTTGGACAAACACAGTGACTTCTTCATGCTATATAGACACTGCTGACATTTAGTGTTGAGAACAGTTTTCCGAACAATGGTTCTCAACAGTACTAGTGTATAAATTGCAGTGTGAGATAGTATGGATTGTTACATACTTATAGGATGTATATATGGTTGGGACATAAGGAAGTGAAAAATTTGGGATATGTCAGACACAAAAGACTCATGGATTTTTTTATTTTATTTTTTATTTTTTTAAATGAATTACTGTAGTGTACTTCAGTGTGTATAAGTAAACAAACCAAGAGCAACCTTACCATTCTTTTTCACTGTATTATAGAACTGCACTACTGCTTTTACGCTGTGTCAACCAAAGTCTGCAATTACACGAACAAGTACAAAAATAAGCTAAATGTTGAGTGATGTGGCAGATTTATTTCATCATTCCTTTGTTACTAACCAAAATATTAAAAATTTCCTGGTAGTTCTGGCAGGAAGCTAGTCATTAGTGATGAGAAACATTCTGGTGAGAAATAGTTTCTGCTTCCTCTGTTGGAACACTGCCATTCATATAAATGTAATACCTTAACCCATCTCTCAAGAAAATATGAGACCACTTTGTGATTGCCTTCTTTTGTTCTGAATGGAAGAATTGCATGTTAGTAATACTGTCATTCAGGACTATAGTGATAATTAGAAACTCTGTTTCTTACACCTCACAATTAAATATTTTCCTGAGAAATGGTGTATCCACAGAAGGAAGTCAGAATTAATAACATTTGTATTTGATGATGTTGATCTAATGATCCAACAAACATTTTATTCAGTCTCTCTTCCACAGGCAAAAACTTTGCCTTGGTGGGTGCAAGAGATGCATACTGTGTGCACAGCAGATTCCTGAGCCTGCATAGCACATGCAATTTGAAAGAAACTATTAGAGATCAAACTGATGCTAAGTGAAACTGTCAGTCTTTCTTTCTTCTGGAGGCTCTATGTTATAGTGTTAATCTAAAATACGTTTCATGAGTTCTATATGAAAACAGATTTTGAATAAAGAACAAATTGTTCTGGGAGAAGAACCAAACAGTGACTTCTTTTCCCAAGTGAATATTCTAACCACAGGGCTGCACTCTTCTTTCTACTTGTACTTTCATCTCTTAAAGTAAATAGCCAACTTAAATTAAGGCTTCTTTTTCAGTTCTGCTACATGTGTTAGGCATATTCTGAGCACTCTTTCTAATTTTTCCACAAAGGATTTTAATTCTGTTCTTTTACCTCTTTTTCATATCTCAAACTGACTCAGTCAAGAAACTGGGCACCCAACTTCCAAAAGAGGGCAGTTTCTGTGCTGTGCCAAAAAGAGAAAAAACAATCAAATCCAGACAAAGTTGGGAGATTCTTTATAGCTTTAAGTTCCTCCAGGGGTTTTAGGAGTTGATTTGATGCATCTTTTTGAATTCCAGTTTTGGATCTAATGAAGGGAATGGAGGAGGATAAAGAATTTTTTTTCCAAAAGGAGAAGACCACACAGTGAAGAGCACCGAGAAAGAAGGTTCAGAACATGTACAAGAAGGTAACTTCCCACAAAGGAGAGATTTGTGAAATTACTTGATAAAAGCTGTTACGGATACTAATAGTTTAGACAAATTGAAGAGAGGCAGAAAATTACTTGCAAGAGACTTCCATTGAGTGTTATTGAGTAGATAATTGGATTAGACTCAGCAAATCTTGTGAACAGAGAATAGAAGCTGAAGGAATACAGAAGAGGAATGTCACATACACTTGTCCTGTTCTTTCTCTTCAAAGAATGCCCACTTGTAGCCAGCATTGCTTAAGACTGGATATAGGGCTATCGGGATCCTGGATCTGAACCAGAATGGATATTCGTAGATCTTGCAGTGAGTTCTGCATTTGGGCAAAATTACAGAGTTAAAGATTCAAATTTAGATATCCATTTTGGACTAGGCACCCTCTTACTTTTCCACAAAAAGTTACCCCTGTATATCCCATATTCACATTTCTTTACAAATTGAGTTAAAATTACAGAAGGTTAGTGTGTTTGAGCCTCCTTGGTTCCTCTAAAACTATATTTGTGTTCATTTTGGGGATCTTGAATATAATATCTTTTGGTCTCTTGCAGAAAGTCAGTAAATCTCCAATGGTTATATGAATCAAAGTGAGTAATTTAATGCAAAACATTGACAGTAATTTGGAAAAGCAAAATTAATGCTTCAGTTCTGCTGTTTCATGAAGTGAAAAAGCCACAGGAGAGAGCTCTTTACCAAATTTCAATTTTAAACTCTATTAAAATTTGTTATTTTTGAAAGTAAAATTCCATCTTGAAAGATAATAATGGATATCTGAAACAAAGCATTTAAAAAATACTGTCACTTTTAAAAAAGATAAGTAGTTTGATCAATTCATGTTTTTATGACCTGTCTTTTATTGTTTTTAATTGACAAGGAGTAGGAGTTAAACAAATAAAATAGATTTGAAATTATATTTTGAGTTCCATATTGGAAATAATACTAAAGCAAATGCTAGAATAAAGACTTTGATACCACATGGAAACAACCTACACTAGCTATGTCAGTTTCAGAACACAGTAGGCTACACTTCAAATGACAGTATAAACATGAAGTACAAATGTAGAGCATTTTTAAAGAAAAACATAAAGGAATGCCTCTTGAACATGCTGCTTGAGCAATTTCTGAAGTGAGTTGATTTCTATGATAACAATACCTTTGCTTCTTTTTTATATGTAAGCTATACTGGCAAATTATTCTGACTCATCTTTTGCTGTTTTTTTTGTTTGTTTGTTTGTTTGTTTTTTTGTTTTGTTTTTTTCATAAGAGCACAATGTCAAAGCTTTCATTCCCTAATGAAAACCTCTCATATATATATATGTATATATGTGTACATATTTGTATCTATCAATGGCTCATATAGTTGCTGGTTGCTTACTCATAGCTGCTCCAGAGGTTATGGATGTTCTGTAACTACTAGGTTATATTTAACAGTCTCACATAGTGTCTTGTATAGTCTAGAGAGTCTCAAATGACATGGAGTGGATATATTTAGACTACAGAATTGCACTCGAAAAGACTGTTGTTAAATGTAAATATAGCAGATTGTTTATCATGTGGATTACACAGTATTTTTTTAAGAAGTCTGAATGTACTTCTGTAGTCTCCAAAGCAAGGAGTACTACCTTGATATGATATTATACTCAGGGAAGAACATAACCTTTTTCAAGTCTACAAGCCAATAAAACAATGGTAGTGAAAATTTGCTTATTTATCACTCTTAAGTAGTATGGATGAAGCCAGCCTGATTGGCTCTGCTTGCTTTTCGCTTCAGAACTCAACTGTGTAACACACTGATAGAATAAAGTAAAAAATAAACAAACCCAAACAACCCAATGATTGCACAGATTCACAAGTCTTACCTTCAGATACGCATCTCCCATTCATCTGAAGAGAGGATAACTTTGGTACTGCTTTCAGGACTTCAGCGGCTGTGAGATGATCAGGCCTTAATTACGGTTAAAGTAAATGTTGTTCTATCAATTTCTGATTTGAAGACAGAAACCTCTTCTGGAGGCTGTTTTTTCTTTTTTTTTTCTTTTTTCTTTTTTCTTCTTTCTTCACACTGGGATGGTTTTGCACCATATTTTCTCCTGATTGCTTCTTTCTGAGTCATGTTTTTAAGCAACACAAGAAACTTCAGAAAATGCTTCAGATTTCAAGTTGGTGGTGCTGTAGTTTCAGTCCAAAAAGTTGTGTTGATGGACTTGCTTTGGCTTAGGAAAGAGGAAACTGGTGACATGAAGCTACTAAACAACTGATCAAAAATATTAGGTAAATGACTCATGTTTTCATATCTGTCCTGTGTAGACCAGATGTATTGAATTGGAAATCCTAATGCAAGATTAGCATTTTAGGAGATTTTATAAATTCTTAAAAATATGAGATATTAGAGGAATGAGAGGGATGTGGATGTTTTCAGGGTTTTTAGTAGAATGTTTACTGAGCTTTGGGCACTTCATTATTTATAACTTTTAGTAGCTATATATATATTTATGTATTTTTTTTTAAGCAAGCAGCTGCAGATATATATATATATATTTAAACCTAAGTAAAAAAATGAAATAAAATAATATAGAATGCTCCTGTATTTTCTCAGAATTCCTGCTTTCCTTGGAATCAATGTTTCAAAATACAGTTTATCATAAAGTAAAACTACCTAGAAGTGGATTCTTTTTTAAAACAAAAAATGTTACTTAGCATCAGTAGGAATGTATTTATGAGTAATCATATTGATTTTACAAGGACTATTCACTCATTGATTTAAGTGAGGACAAGGTCATGCAAATTTGTCAGTTACTTTTTAAGCTTATCTGAAGTCCATTTGGTTTATCAGGGGTGGTTTACTGCAGTTTGGATGCTTCAGATAAAAGAAACAGCGTATGCCCAGTGTACAGTTGTGTTTTGCTGCTCAGAGGAAGTAGGCTTGTAATTGAGCTTTTATTTTTCTTATATGAATTTCTTTAATGTTATTTATAAACACATTCCAAAGCCATACATGGACATTCAGTGGATCGCTCTCTGAAGCACTGTAAGAAAAAAGTGGCTCAGTGGAACATAGATAAAAATACAAACTAGTTTGTGTTCATACCCTAACTGTGACTATCTCAGGATAAAATTCTGTTATGAAAACAGTAACTTCTCTGTTCACTTTCAAATGTTCTGTTGATGTGTGCTTTGTGTTGAAGATCAGTCTACATGAGAAGAGATGCTGGCAGTTTTTTATATTTGAAGACTAAATATGGGGATTTTTACTGTGGTACATTTAAGTGCGTAATCTATTATTAAGGTAATGTTTTGTAATATTTATTTCACCTTTTATAATACTAAAATATTTGCAGTGTCTGCTGATGATGGGTTCAGTAGTCATGGGTGCAGTACATGTACTTTCTGGGTATGGAGACTTTGCAGACTTCAATTCACACTATGTCTTTGAACTTCTTTTAGATAATGACCAGTAATCACATGCTGGTGGAAAGCAAGCACAATTTTTTTCTGCTTCGGTAACAGATACAGCCTTTCTATGATAGTACTAATATGGCAAAGAATATTTTTAAAATTTGATTTATTCATATTCAGTCCTTCTCTGAAAAGCTTGAGCTTAGGCACACAGGAATTGCTGCTATTTTAATGCAAACTGTTGTTCCATTGGCCATAATATTTTGTCTCCAATACTCTTTAATACCTGTATGAAGCTACTTCTATTTCTAAAGAAAGAATATAAATATATATATATAATGTACCTATCCTGGCGTACTGCATCTAGGTCTAGAGCCCCCAGTACAGGGCAGGTGTGGAGCTGTTGGACAGGATCCAGTGGAGGGCCATGAAGATCAAGGGCTGGAGCACCTCCCTTAGGAAGACAGACCGAGGGACCTGGGTTTGTTCACCCTGGAGAAGAGAAGACTGTGAGAAGATCTCACTTCAGCTTTCCAGTATTTAAGAGGGGATTATAAAAAGGTGGGGAATCAACTTTTTACAAGGGTAGACAGCAATAGGACAAGGGGGAATGGTTTCAAAGTCAAGGAGTGAAGGTTTAGATTGGATGTCAGAGGGAAGTTCCTTTACCAAGAGAGTGGTGAGCTGCTGGAACAGGCTGCCCAGAGAGGCTGTGGGTGCTCTGTCCCTGGAGGTGTTCAAGACCAGGTAGGATGGAGCCCTGGGCAGCCTGGTCTAGTATCAGACATGGAGGCTGGAGGCCCTTCCTGTGGCAGGGGGAAGTTGGAACTTGATGATCCTAGGGTCTCTTCCAACCCAAGCTATTCTATGATTCTACAATTCTATTGTCTTAAAATTGTGGATGAACAACTTCTGATCTTTCTGTCACTCCATCTGTAATTTTGGGTCATTGAATTTAAAATTATACTTTATTTCCCTTTTCTTAATTGAATAGTATATGTTATGGAAAAATATCTAACAAAAATAAACAAGGCAGTGCCATTATGGAATTGAGTTAACTAATTTTAGTACTGATTAAATGTATCATTCTTTGCCAAAATTAGCTAATTTCAAATATTCAGAAGATCATGATTGATTGTTTGCATAGAAATGTATAGAAATGTTTGCATAGAAATGGCCTCAAGTTCCGCCAAGATAAATTTAGGTTGGATGTTAGGAAACACTTCTTTACAGAAAGGGTAGTCAAGTACTGGAATGGGCTCCCCAGGGAGGTGGTTGAATCTCCATCCCTGCATGTGTTTAAGAGCTGTTTGGATGTGGTTCTCAGGGATATGATTTAGCAGAGGGTTGTTAGAGTTAGGGTACTATGGTTAGGCTGCAGTTGGACCTGATGATCTTTGAGGTATATGATTCTATGTGGAAAAAGAGAATGAAGCATCTTCATAAAAACTCATAAAAAGCAAAATATTTCTTCTTGGTCTTTAGCAGCAAACATTCTTTTGAAAACACTGAATCTTTATAAAGTAAAGATTCATTAAGGAGAGCGTAGGTTAATAGGGCTAATAAAAATATATTAACCATATAATATGCATACATTATTTATGATGTATTAGGTTCAGTTTCACCATGACCAGTGTAAGTATGTGGTGGACAAGTCCCATTATCAGTTTGCCTCCATTTTGCTTTCACAGAATCACAAAACCATAGAATGGCTTGAGTTAGAGGGGACCTCAAGGATGATCAAGCTCCATTCTCTGCCCTTCCCCCCCCCCCCCCCCCCCCCCCCTCCCTTATCCCACCACCACAGGCAGGGCCAATAACCTCCATATCAAATACTAGACCAAGTTGCCCAGGGCCCCATCCAACCTGGACTTAAACACCTGGAGAAACAAAGCTTCCACAGCCTCTCTGGGCAGCCTGTACCAGCACCTCAACATTCTCATAGTAAAGAGCTTCTTTTTGATATCCAACCTAAATCTTCCCTCCTACAACTTAAAACCATTTCCCCTTGTCCTGCTATTTACTATCCTTTCAAAGAGTTGGCTCCTGTCCTGCTTATAGGCTCCCTTTTAAATGCTGGAAGGCTGCAATGATTCTGAGTGTACTTTTATGGTACAGCTAAATTAATATAAGGGCTGTCTGCTTCTGAAAAGGTGATCTCCCTTTCCCCACTCTGGCCATGTACTCCTGCAGCTTCCTCTGCACTGGCTCAAGAGCTGTACCAGCATGATAGTCACCTTTCAGAAAACAACTAAAAGGTTTTTGCAGGCATCTGTCGCCAAGCTAGCAGCCTGGAAGGAGACTTTTGTCAGCAGTTTCCCACTAAATCACTTGAACTGTATTGCAAAACTATCCTTTTTAAAGCCCTGACCAGCAAGCCAGACTGTCTTTCAGGCTGTCTTTCAGGAATTTGAATTCACTGAACACTGAAACAGGGATGTGTTTCCTTTGTGCCTTGCAGATGTTCCCTGACTGCTTTCAGTTAGAAGAGCTCAGCGACTCACAGTGCTTGCTCATATCATGCAGAAGTGAGGCATGCCCAGGCTTATAACCATCTGCATTGCTCTTGAACTTTGGCACCTAACAAACAGGTTGCAAATCAGTATTTGTAAAACACTTGAAAGCCAGACACTCTAGTTATAAACAGAAATGAAGTTCATCCAAGTTCATTTCCAGATGGACCAGTTGTACTAGAGTATCTTGCATCTAGGATAATATATTCCACAAAGCTGTGGATAGATGCAAATTAAATAATGGGAACTGTCCCTTTAGTTTTCTAATGCCTGAGCCACGTTCAGGTGCCTATTGGAATATTCAGGAGACTACTGCAATCAGTAAAGTACAACTGCATTCCAGTGTCAGAGAACATCTTCACATATGCCACATTTTCATCAGTCAGAGAAGTCTGGGGTTTTATGCACTTCTTGTTTACAAAAATAAACACTTCCCTGTGGAAAATGCTTTTAGTATCTTCTCTGATAACTCTGTCTTTTCCAGCCATTACTGATGAGGGTGGCTGACACTGGCCTCTGAATACTTCCCTCCTTGACTTTAATGTGTCACCAGTCCATACAGTTCCAATGATGTCAGAATTATTTGCGCTCTGGAATGGAAAATCAACAATAGAGACTCAATACCACCAAGCGTGTTTATTTCCTGTGAAGATTTCTAAGAATACCTATCCTACTCAAGAAGTGTTATTGGAAGAACTGTGCAATATTTCCACCTGAACTGGTTCCTATATTACCCTCTACAGTGATAGTAACTTTGTCTACAAAGCAATATAACTATATTAGCATTACAGCATCCATGAGACATAGGTTAATCATCCAGAGCAGGGCATCATTCTAGCAGCAGTTTTTTGTTGTTTCTTTTTTTTCCCCCACATTCTGGAGCATGTAAAGATAGACTGGGAGTCTATGCATGATTATCTTTGCCCAGTACAGATCTGCCCTTTTTCTTCGTTGTCTTTTGTGAATGATGCATTACTGAGATTCTGATTAGGGCAAGATTTAATTTAGGAAATGCTAGGAATAACCCTAAAACTTAGATACACAGTAAGGATTGTGATTTCTTGGTATTTCGCTTAGGTAAAATAACCTCCCCCCACCCCCAAAAAACAAAACAAAACAAACCCCAAACAACTTTAAATTAACTTACCACAACTGTAAGAAGCCTTTGATAGTAGCGTGTGCAGCTTTTAAAGATTTCTTAGCTGTAACATCACTTTCATGGAAATTAGCTGCCAGTTAATGCTAACCCTGGATTTTCTGTAATTTCAGATCAAGTAAGAATATTCTTGGATTTCTCTAATGCCAGTAGTTCTCGTTGATTCTGTCTGCTAATAAATAGTTGTTTCTTCTGTGGCTTTTAGGCTGCTGTACTGAACGACTCTGTTGGATTTTGTATTTCACAGACTCTTAGGAATGGAAAACCGATTGCTCTGATGGGCTTCTGAACTTACAAGAGGGCTTGTATTGCAAAAAGAAACATTGCATGAAATTATTGACTACTCTGTTTCAGGAAAACCTCCATCTTGTTGCACAAAACAATGAAAATGGTAGAAGAACAAACAAAGATAGGGGAATGCTGAAATAATAAATAACTTTGACCTCTTTTTTTTTTTTTTTCCCCTGCTGACATCTACTTGCGTCCTTTGATCTTTCCTGCCTTAAGCAAGCTAATATCTGCCAAGAGAGTGCAACTGTTACTGAATCACCAAGGTCTTATTTGTTCCGCTTGACAGATGACAATGCATTTTTTGTATTTCTAAAGAAGCATAGAAGTAACTTTGAAAGCTTTCATTAACCAGAAGACTAGTTCTTTCTCATAGATAATTTTTGGTTTTTTTGGGTGAGTTTTATTTCTCATCTCCTTGAGTGTACTGCAGATAAGTGTGATGTCATTTTCTGCTGATGCTAGTTAGAAAACACTGAAGTCGTATGATTTTGTTGTTGCTCGTTATCTATACTGCTTTGTCAGGAACTGAAGTTTTCAACAACAGTAACCTATTGATGCTTCCGTTATCCATATAATCACAGAATGGTTAAAGCTGAAAGGGACCTCTGGAGGTCATCAGGTCCAGCACCCCTGCTTAAGCAGGAACACCTTGAGCAGATTGCCAATCCTTTGAACAAATTTCTGTCATTGCTGGTTCTTTAGTTCTATATAGATTTCTTGTGTTTAATTGTTTGAATCTCAATTAAAACATTTTATATTTTGAGTAAAATTGTCTTTAAATAAATACAGCCTTATAACGGGAGCAGGAGATACAGATCTGTATGAATTCTGTGAAGAGATTGTGAACTCTTCTTTAAAGGTGATATTTTCAGTCACTAGGATAAAGCTGAATATTTAAATCTGCACTATTAAGTAAACATTCTTTGTTCCAAGTGTAGACTGTGCTTAATAGGAACCTTCTGATTGTGATCATAGGTTCTCCCAAGAATTACTGTTGAACTTCTGCATTGCTTTCAGGCTCAGATTGCACTGACTATGCTTGTAGACTTGTTAAGTCAGTTTTAAAATTGGATATTTTCTCTGTGGTAAGAAGTATACCTTATATCACAGAAACAGAATTTTGGAAAGCTTGCAAGTTATTCCCAAAGAATGACATACAGCTTCTATGGCTGTTAATTTTGGACTTCTCTGATGGTTGGAGATGATGTGTGTGTGAGGATCAGAGACTTAGGCCCTGATCCAGCAAAGCACTTAAACTCATTTTTAACTTAGCTCATCACGATCAGACCTATTGAAGACAATGACTGATTCATTATATCATGGAAGATATATTGCAGCCTTATTTGAGATTACATATTTAATGCAATCCCTCACATTTTTATTTATTTTAACTTAAAAATCCTAAACTATTAGAAAATATCTAAGGTCTCATTTCAAAATCTTCTTGAGCCTGCATGTCTTTAGTGTAACTGTTTTGGAAGAAGCTGCTATTTAGTTTCAAAACTAGATCTTCTAAAATTGATGATGTATTTCTGCTATTTAAATGAAATCATATCAGCTGAGGGAGCATGTTACTGTGACTTGTAATCAAGATGGGTTGATTTTTTTGGTAAGATTTAAGAAATTCTGATAGTTTTTAAAAGTATGAGAGAATAGAAAATACAGCTTACAAAGAACTGATGAATTGTTAACTCATGGCACATCTGCAATACTTTTTCTATTTAGTATGTTGAATTTGATGCTTTATTTAGGATCTGCACAGAATGACAGCAGTCAGTACCTTCCCTGATAGACATGAATGTTTTTAATGAACAGACTGTGTTTCTTGAGCATATGCTGGATGGATGACCGGTAACATCAGTAAGTCACTCAGATATGTTGCTGGACAATTACAAACAAATTGTTGGCATCAGGGAGAAAATGCAAAATATTTTTTTAACAACACTAGTTCAATGACTGGTAACCTTGTAGGTTTTTACTTCTTGACTTAAGATTTATGAGAATAGGCCCAGAGGAAAACTGAGGCACCTTCCTTATATGACACTGGCAATAATTCAATAGTTTGGTGCTAATGTGCAGTTTGGTAGAGGGAAGAGAAATGGACTTAATGTCTTGGTTGCAGATTATACACAAATATAGGTAGCCTTACTTGCAGTAGCAGAGAAGAAAAACTAGTAACGATTATCCAAAGAAAATAATTTTTCTGAAGATGTCAGGCTAACAGTAGCTGAACTGAGGTATTCCTGTAGATGCCAATAGGACGTTGAAGCAACAAGACTTTGCTAAGTTATCAAAAGTTATCTTGGTGTCACAGTAAGTATAATTTTTTTGAGATGTTAGGACTAGCCTTGCCACAAGGACCTCTATTGGAAGGTTAGCTTTTAGTGAGCAAATGTGAATGTGTGAGGTATTAATACACAGTATCACTGAGTACTGTTACTAGAAAGAATTAGAGTGAAGGAACTAAGCCATGTAGATTGATTCTACACAGTTTTCTGGCTTAAAGTTAGGCTTTATCTTCTAAATACTTTGATGCTCTGGTTACATTTACTGCATGTAACCCCTTTATAAATGGAAAATCATTGACAGAGGGAATTAAGCCTGCAGAATGATGCTTCAGATTGATCTTTCTGATGTAGACACTTATCTCCATTGAAATAGGCAGTTGGCTTTATTTTATCCAAACCACAAGAGCTTGTGAACAGTTTACCACCACAGTCTTGGTACATGCTCCATATTCATATATCTACAGTTTACTTCTGATACATATGCAATTTACTTCTGGGAACAGGCAGGTCTATTAATATGAAGTGATGTCACAGAGGTATTTTGTGTCTAGACTGGAGCATTTTACTGAGATGATGAGGGTAATAATTTTCTGTTATGTCTTAACTCATTATTAGAGCTGAGATTCTTAAGACATTGATCAACTGAGGGGAAGAGTATATTTGCCCATGGAACTTTCTTAGTTCCTACCTAATTTGTGGAGAATAGCAAGCAAATTGATAAAGACATATCTTGATGAAAATCCATAAAATGGGATCTTGATGTCAAGCATCTGTGGAGAACAGGAAGGAAAATAGACTAAGAAGAAGTTAATTAATATTTTCTGCTCAAAGAGTTTGTTGCAGATCTGTGTATTAGATTCACAGAATAATTTAAATTGGAAGGGAAGCCAAGATTTCATCTTATTGAAACTGCTCAGAGGAAGTATTTTTAGATCACTTTGCTCAGGGACCTTTTCAGCTGAGTCTCAGACTCACAATATATGAATTGCACAGCCTCTCTGAGCAACATCTTCTTGTATTTGACCACTTTCCTGGTAAAAAAAAAAAAAAAGTATTCTTAATATCTAACTGGAATTTAAAATGGTATGCCTTGTCTCCTGTTGTGTCTTGGCCTGTCACTGTGCACCTTGAAGAAGAATCTGGCTTTGTCTTCTCTGTATTCTCTGGTCAGATAGTTGTAGGTAGCAGTAAGTTCTCCCATGAGATTTTTTTTTCCTGCAGTTCGACCAAGCCTTGCAATGTGAAGTTGTCCTCATACACCAGGTGCCTAAATTCTTGGTGTCCTTGGAATTCATTGTTGTAATGTCAGACTGAAAATGGAGTAAGGTAATAGGAAGTCTCATAGCGTGAGGCCTGTTGAAGTGCAGGGATAACAAGATGGCAAAGCAGATTTTTCTTTTGATTTAACAGTGCTGTTAGCTAGCTCTGTTTTGAAAGAACAGAGTTGGACCTGTTTTTAGGTATCCATTACAGTGTAACTCAAAGCCATAGCAAGAGATATTAAAAAAAAAGAAAAAAAAAAAAAAAAAAAAAGTAGTCTTCAGGTGGTGATTGCAGTTTAGTCTTTGAGATAATAGACCTGAGATAGTTTACATGAGAAGAAAATTGTCATCTCTATTTTGCGTGGTCATGGGTACAGTTACATGGGAATATCTACATACACGTGTTTAGACCTGAAATCTGAGAGGCTGTTGTTGCTGCCTAGTATATTGTCATGAATTTGGCAGGAAAAGGAGTCTTGAGAAATAATACTGTGAGTGAAGCCAATTAATTATGAAATATGACTGATTAGCAAATGGAGCTCATATCCACTAAGAAAACCTGCTGAAACGGTGAAATTCTCTTGGGGATAAGTAAGGGGAAAAGAAATCAGGGGGAGAAGTGTGCTTATTTGTGGTCTGTAGTCTGCTCTTTCATGTCAAAAAGTTTTTGTTTTTTTTTTTTTTTTTTTTTAGCTGAAAATGGTGTAGAATAATAGAATCATAGAATAGCTCAGGTTGGAAGGGACATTAAAAAAGCTCATCCAGCTCAAACTCTTCTGCAGCGGGAAGGGTTGTAAATCAATAAATAAGGCAATAGATCAGACTGCCTCCTAACTCCCCCATCCGACCTGGCCTTCAGCACCTCCAGAGATGTGGCATCCACAGTTTCTCTGGATAACCTGTGCTAGTACCTCACCACCTTTGGACTGAAAAATTTCTCTCTAATATCTTATTTAATTTTTCCCTCTTTTAGTTTAAAACCATTCTCCCTTGTCTTATCGCTATCAGACAAAGTAAAAAGGTCTCTCTGTTAATTAGCTCTTTTCAATTATTGGAAACCACAGTATGGTTTCCCTGGTGTATTCTCTTCTTCAAGCCAAACAAGCCCAGAGCCCTCAGCCTGTCTTCAAAGGAGAGGTGCTTCAGCTCTCTGATCATCTTCATGGCCTCCTCTGGACCTGTTCCATCTGTTCTACATCTTCCTTGTCAAGGACTGAGGTTTCCAGTACAGAGTTTACCTAGATGTTTCTATCTGCATTATTGTAGATTGGTCTGTGTAGTTTTCTGAGGTACAACCTATTACATTTAAGTGATCAGAAGAACAGTACTTGGTTGTTATATTTTATACTAATAGTACTGTAAAAAGTAAAGGCACTAAATGTAACAAAACAGTAGTAAAACTACTATAATAATAGTAGTTTTGTAAAGAGTTATACTTCTATAGAATGGCATAGGGGTGTACAGTAGCATGTGCCAGTTAGCCTGAAATCACTCTAGGGTACTTGGAGGTTAAACTAAATTAAGAATTTGCAAACGTGGAAGACAGGTATCACAGTTACATTTTTGTAATGGTATCTGAGATGCTTCTTTATGCTGTCCCCTAATTAAGACACGTACTTAATTCATACCAAAAGAGTCGTTTCTTGTATTAAACCCATGGTGTCAGATGGGGGAAACTGTCTTGCTTTTATAACTGGTCTTTTTTTTACATTTAGATAAAAATCTCTCTTTCTAACTACATCATATCTACATCTCATCTCTAGGACATCTTACTCCTAGTTTTAAGGAGCATAAGAAACTCTGCTCTGCTCTGGCAACGAGAAATAAATTATCGACAGTTGTCTTCCTCACCTATCTAAGCAATGCTGCAATTTTGTGCTCAATTTCATACTTTGCATCTCATAATTTTTTTTTTCAATCACACTTTATATCACCACATAAATGAGACTAACCATTTTTGACAGTTTTTGGGAGTGCAGACATGGTAATATTTGTTCGTTTTGAAGATGTCTCACCCAAGCTTGTAAGCTGTCTTCTTTCTGAAGAATTACAGTCATTTTTGTAATCTCTTTTCAAAATGCTAACTCATGGTAATCAATAGCTCACTATGAATTTGCCTTTAGAATAAACACAATCAATTAATATAAATGCAGGATACTCAGTTCTCAGTTACACTTTCTTCCTTCCCGCCCCCCCCCCCCTTTTTTTTTTTTTAAATGAAGCTAAATCCATGAGGAATGACCTGGTATATTGCTGCATTTGTGACTAAGCATGGTATAGCCCTTAATGTTGAATCATAGCATCATATTATTGCTATGATTATATTATTATGATTATATTATTATATTATTATATTATTATATATTATTATATGATTATGATTATATTATTGCACCTTTGCTCACAAGTGGTTAACATTTTAAGAAAGCAGAGATTTCTTTTTTCTTCTTTCCTTTTTTCTTTTTTGTCTGCATGAAAACATCTGCTAACCCTCTGAAACCTCAGTATTTACTATTATCTTTTGAGTTTGTCCAGAGTACTCAGGTATTTTGGCCCATATTATGTATGTAGTAAGTCATTTATTCCGTACGAGTTGGGCATAATTATTTAGTGCTATCCTCTCCGATCTTTGTTAGGCACAAAAACACAGAAGAAATACAAGAACTAGTTATATGACAGCATGTCATCTCTGACTTTAAGAAAGGGTATTTCTACATATTGTTTTCTAATGCTGAATTGAAAAGGAAGATGGTGTTCCATTTTGGTTTCAGGAAATTCAGTTTGCAGGTCTGGGGACTGAAGTTCAGCATTACAACTGGCAAAATAATCTCTTACCCCAGATGGGTATCAAAGGGAGAAAACTTTCAGTCTGTATACTTACCTGGATGGTAGCATGTCAGACATCATTTTGTGAAGACTCATGCCCAGTCTTTTCAGTACTACCATCTGAGAGAGAAAAAAGCAGGCTCAGTCAGGAGAGTTTTATAAATCTTTGCTTTGAAAAGCAGCAGCTTCTTCAAGGGTTTAAAAATTGTCCGAATGTGGATTGTTTTCTTTCCAGTTGGCTCAAATTCTTTCAAGTCATTCTCTCTGAGTTCATTGCTGACAGGTAAGATTCCCACCTGAGTGGTGAAACTCTGATTACATCATAAATATCTGTAAGCAAAGTCTTAAAATGTAATGCGTTAGAATACTATGACAAAAACTATGGCAACATCCCATCTCGGTGTTTCTTTTTACTGCACAGATAATTTCATGTGAGATATATAGCAGATCCTCTTACACAGAGTACCGGCAAAACTAAAGGTATATGTAAATAACATAAATTAATGAACATGCATATGGAATAATTGTATTCCACAGATTCTTGTTTGGAATAATAAATATTTAGAGCAAATTCTCTCAAATTGTCTAATTACATTTGGCATGTGAAAACTGAAACTCCTTTTTTAACTGTAATGTCAACCTGAAATGTAAATGTTGAATTCAGAACCTTGGGTCCACTATTTTTTGTGCCATGACTGAATTTGGTAAATGATTCAAGGGGGAGGGAGGGCGGGGAAGGCATACATTCTCATATTCATTTTACAACAACTTTAAATGTTCTAAACTGACAATAACAGATTGAAAAGCTTGTCTCTGCAAAGAGCCTGAAGAATTTTAAAACGTACCTAGTGCTATGCCTAGTGGCATCAAGGGCTTTATTCTTCTTCAGAGATAATTTATAAAGCAGTGGGGTAGATGGTGCTGTTCTCCAGCTGTCTATCTTGAGGAGTTTCCTCACTGGACTAAACACAACATAATTTCTCTGTAATGCTACAGTGGAATCTTGGAAAAACATAATGTTCCTCCTGTTATGTGCAAAAGATTCTTCTTTAATTGCAGCATCTAAAAAAAGCTTCTATCTTTATAGTTGTGGAACCGAAGCAATGAAGTTTATGGTCACTCACTGTCAGCAGATTTATGGAAAATTTATAGTATATCTTCTCAGTTCTGAGTTTACCACTTTCTGTTGGAACACTTACTAAAGCTAGCACTGAAAAAAGCCACCAACAACCAAGGCAGGATTAGGAGTTTTGCTAACTTTAAAGATTCCCATTATTTGAATAGTTTAAATATGTAGTTTTTACTTTCATCTTCTTTTCCCTCGAACAGCTGTTTTATCTTTCCCAGAATCAAGAATTTGTTCAGTTGGGGCTGTTTCTTCCTCAAATTCTTTTGCTTCTTTCTCCCTATAAATTGGACTTGTTCTGTTACCATAACCTGATTGACTTTCAGGACTTCTAATTGATGATAGCAGTGGGAATCTCCAGGCCTTCTTTTAGTTACTTAGATGAGTTAGTGTAATATTTTCTATACATTTTTTCATGCTTGCTTTTTCTTTTTCTGTTAATGAGTTCATTTTGCTAGTGCATCTTTATTTGTAAGAAGGCTGCTTCACTTACTTTTACATTACGTTCCAAATTTGAAGTGAAAATACGTGCATGTTTTCTGTTATGTTCAGAATCCTGAATATGATTCAAGATCCTCCTGTTTCTAGCTGGCAAGGGTGTTGGACTTGTAATCCAGGTGAGCCATACTCTGCTAGTTTAATCTGATCGGTATAGTTGGTTGTCTGCAAAAAAACAAACAAATGAAAAAAATTAGAAACTAGAAACTGTGGTCATCAATCAATTGAAATGGGCAGAGTTTGTCTTCAGAAACATACTAAAGTGTTATTCAGCTCTAAATTATGTAATTTTAACCACAGAAATGCAATTTCTATTTAATGTTTCTAGGTACAGCATTTTATTACTGCACTTTAGAGTGAAGCCCTCACTACAAAATCTGAGTTGAGCACTGGAACACTGATTTATCAAGAACAAGAAAATAGACTGAGATGTTAAAAAGGAAAGCACAGAGTTTAGTCAGCCGCTTTCATGCAATTAGTTCATTTCTCATTTCTCTGACAAAGAGTGTCTAAATCTTCACTGATTCATAAACATCTTTGGATTCAGTCTCACTAAAAATCACTGGGTGGGAAGAAGCAATTTTGTTTTGACCTTGCAGACCAACATCAGTAGTGCTCTTCAGTTACAGTGGACTCTCCTGGTTTTTCGGTATTCTGTAATTGCTAATCTCTGTCTCCTCCCTGCATACCTATCATCAAGACCCTGGAGTGTGACCAGGGACAAGCAGCAAAGGTGGTGAGGGATCAGGAGAACAAATCTTGTGAGGAATGACTGAGGGAACTGAGATTATTTAGTCTAGAGAAGAGGCTCAGGGGTGACCTTATTGCTCTCTATAGTTACCTGAAAAGAAGTGGTGAGCTGGAGGTTGGCCTCTTCTTCCTCATGATTAATGATAGGACTTGAGAGAATATCCTCAAGTTGTGCCAGGGGAGATTCAGGTTAGGGTGTTAAGAAAAATTTATTTTCTGAAAGAGTGGTGAGGTATTGGAACAGGCTGCTCAGGGAGATGATGGAGTCCCCATCCTTGGGGGTCTTCAATAAATGACTATATGTTGTAATAAGGGACATGGCTCAGTGGGGAAATACTGGTGGTAGGTAGACAGTTGGACTGGATGATCTTTGAGGTCTTTTCGAACCTTGCTGATTATATGATTCTATGATTCATGTACAGATAATAAGATCATTATTTCTTCAGTCATATCTCAAAACCGAAACAACAACAAAAGCAGCAATCCTGTCTCTGGCACAAACTTTTCAGAGTCTGCTGGACCACTTTCCCCCAATATTTTATGGGGATATGTGAAAGACTGGGATAAATGAATCTCTCCTGTGAAATGTTCTTCATAGCCCCCCCAAATTATTAAGGTGAGAGAAACATGTATCAGAGCTTGATAGCCCCTGAAAACAGGTTAGTAGAGAAACGCCTAAATCTATAATATATAAGGTGGATTTCCCATTAGCATGGTATTTTTTGAACACCCCTAACACTAGAAATGAGGATATTGTACCCAGTTCTTATTTTCATTTACTCTGTAGTTATTACCTGTGATTTAAAAAAAACACTGAGTGTATGAGAAAAGCCCATCTCTTTGAAGTCATATGTGGAGTGTATACATGAAGTGGGATGTAGTGTAACCAAGTTTTTGAATAGACTGTTGGTCAAATATACCAAATCTTATTGCTATATCCTGTACATTTTTCCAGATCTTATTAAGAATGTATAAAATTTGACAGGTAATAGATTAGTGAGGTTAAACTGGGTGGTGGAGTAAGTCCTGGCCTTTAGGCACAAAGAATAGGATTTAGAAACTAAAGCATCTTTCCTGGACAAGCCCACAAGCCAACACATTCAATGTCATCTCTAAAGCAGGATGAAGCTCTGTATGTTACTCTGGAGAAGTAGGGTAGTAATCAGCATACAGGAGAATAAAGAATAATAATAAAAAATCGAGGCAAACTTTACAGGGTGCTATCCCAGAGATTTCTAGCTTGCTCGTGAGTTTGGGTGGTGACACGTTTTCTTCTGATGAGATGTGTGTTAGGCCATATATTGCATAGATACTGCAGTTATCTATTTCTGAGCCCTTTTAGGGGCAGGACTGCAACTTTCCACACTGGTCTGCTGAAGATTGTTCATAGAGTCTTTGGTTAAATACTGTGGTGCAGACATGTTGCTGATTTTGCTTAACACTACAGTGTGTTTCGTTGTTGTTTTTGTATGGTAGAAATTTTAAATATTTGTGTCTGTGATAACACACAATCCTCCCAAAATAATTCATGACATAAAAAAGAAATTGCATAGAAGGAGCACAGAGGTTGCATAGGACACGCTCAGAAATCAGCTCTGTGTGCATACACTTCTTTCTCCCCTCTTCTGCACAGCTATTATGCTTTAACGTTTTATTACATGTCAAGGTAGTATTTCTGAAATAGTATGCACATCAGATAATGCTTTAAATAAAAAGTTAAAGTCTATTTTGTAGTGTACATAAGAAGCGGGCACTTCATATGTTAGACAGGCTCACATTAATTCTCAGATTATGCAGCATAATATGAGACAATGCTTCTTCTGTGTATTACTGAAGCACGAAATGAATCTATAAGAGTGACCGACCTTAAACTCGTAACTGCCATTCATTTCAGACTGTGTAGCCCAGCAGACAGGCTGTTGAGAGCTATACTTGCTTGCTGTTTTGTGAGTCTCTGCAGATGCACATTCACCCACTCTATGCAAACAGGCACACACTCTTTTTTTTTTCCTCTCACACTCTGGCATATTTTCAGAATAACTCTTCGAAGACTTTCTGAACTTCTGGGTATGATTGTCTGATTATTATTATTATTATTCTTTTTACTGGGAACATGTTTAGTCGGGTGTTATTTAAACAGGCTTATCTCTTTGATCAAAGTCTAGAATCTGAAATTTGAACAGGGTAGGGAGGGTGGTGGGGAGGGTGAGGAAATCTATCAAGTACATATTTATATGTGTGCTGCTGTCTTAGCTGCATGTCAGTAGAGGTACAAATATATATTACTTGTGTAATCTTGCAAATATAAGTGACTGCTTTTTAACAGAAGTTCTAAAACACCATGTTATTACTAAGGTAAAAAAGATTATAGTGAACTCTTCTAGAAGCTATTAGTGACCTGTACATTCAGTTTTCTGGTTTCTTGCATTTTTTTGCAGGTTGAATTGAATAACTGTGGAATTGTTTAATGTAGGCTTTGCTTGTATTCAAATCATGCTAACTGAAGTCCATATATTAATGTGTTTAGGGTCAACATTAACCTGTTTAACTGAGTGAACCGCAGACCACAACAATGATTCTAGAGAAATTGGGACGGTTTCTGAAGGTTTTCATTTAGCTCATTCAGGAGAACTGGTTTGTGAAAAGTTAAAATTATTTGGGATGAGATTGCAAGATGAGGCATGCATACCACACCTTTTCATTATGTCCTTTCTCCTCCTTTTTTTTTTTTTTTTTCCTTTCCTTTTTTTTTTTTTTTTTTTTTCCCTAAAGATAACTTTGAGAATTATTTCAGTTTATTTTAACACTGATTCCATTCAAGTACTTTATTTTCCAGTTGATTGCAAAATCTAAGCTTGCTGAACTTTTGTTTGTGGGAATAGAAAAAAATAAAATAAAAAATCCTGTATTCCTTTTTTATGCACTGAAATCTTTCTTCCCAATTTCTAAGATCTTACCATGGCAAAGTCTGAAGGATGCTTTGCTTTATTGTTTTACAAGGTAAAACAGAAACAGACAGGAATTTATGGGCTAATCTAAATCTATTCCTCCCCCTTTTTAATGTAAATTTTCACTTCAGCTAGTTCAGGTTGCTGTTACTGATAAATCTTGTTATAAACCTGTTGTCCTACACAGATCTTTTACATTCTTTAATTTCTGTTAGCTAGTTTTGTTGACAGAGACTTGTTACACACACAGATGCATGCGCTTGCAGATGCATTTTGCTTTGCCATATCTCAGTTACAGCATAGTCCTACCCAGGGTCATTACAATGTACACATTACATATTTCTAGCAAACATGAAAATGAATCAAACAGGGAGAGATAAGCACAGATAGATTGGAGCCTGCTGAGGAAATAAAAGGCAGTAATCTGGCTGACCACTGGACTAGTCTTCCTTGTCTGATTTCAGCGTCCTTTCCCGTTAGCTGCTGTGGAGCGCTCGCTGCCCTGCAGTGAAAAACTAAATGACTAGCAAGAATAAAGTAACATTTAGTGGGACAATTGTTTGGTGTACCTCCAAAACTAATTGTTTCTGAAGTGATGTTTGAATCAGCGTCGGCACAAGGCAAGAGCCCCTGGCTTGCAGCCAGCACCTTGTAACGCATATTAGCGCAGATGAGGAGTTCTCAAAAGTTAGAGGGAGAGGGAGAATGTGCCTTTCCAGTGCTCACCCTGCATTTGTTTGTATACTCCTCCTCGCCGAGATCAGAGGAATACCTGTGTAGTGCTGCTTTAACATGATTTCTGCTGAGCCTCAGAATAGGTTCTGGTGTTTTTTTTAGGTGGACTGCCAGCTGCCGATCTCGCTGTTGACAGTAAAAGCAGATATGTTCCTTGCTCCCTGCCATTAGCAATGACCATGACCCTTCACACCAAAGCCTCTGGAGTTACCCTGCTGCACCAGATTCAAGGCACTGAACTGGAGACTCTGAGCAGACCTCAGCTGAAGATTCCCCTGGAACGATCACTCAGCGACATGTACGTGGAAAGCAACAAGACAGGAGTTTTTAACTACCCAGAAGGGGCCACCTACGATTTTGGTACTACCGCTCCAGTGTACGGCTCTACTACACTCAGTTATGCCCCTACTTCTGAATCTTTTGGGTCCAGCAGCCTGGCAGGATTTCATTCTCTGAACAATGTCCCACCAAGCCCAGTAGTGTTCTTGCAAACAGCACCCCAGCTCTCACCCTTCATCCATCACCACAGCCAGCAGGTACCCTACTACCTTGAAAATGAACAGGGCAGCTTCGGGATGAGGGAAACTGCTCCTCCAGCCTTCTACAGGTAAGTGCAACAGAGAATTTCTCTTTCTTCTTTAAGCAGCTATGCTGAGAAATCAGAATGTTTAAATATGTCTGCCCTACACTTTCATTTTTGTGTAAAGGACTGTGTAATCTTGTGGAATCATCCATGATATCGGGACGATAAAAATAGCGGAGGATAAAACAAAACTGTAGCTCACAGTTTACTGTGCCTGTGAGCTGTAAATTCTGAAAACTGTAAGTAAATGGGAAACAAATTAGATAATGAGTGTAAATGTTTCCTGGGAAAACATGAAATCATAATTGATTAAGGAGTGGCAAACAATCTCCCTGTTGCAATATATTAAAATTACTGTCTAGAAGTATACTGAAAATGTGCAAGTGGCTGTTTGTTCATCTGTTAGCTGCTAGTAAGAGTATTTCTTACCTCTGGTTTCCTTTACAGGATAAGTGACTTATATAGGAAATAGTTCATAGGCACAATATCCTTCCAAATCAAACTGTTTGAACTGTTTCAGTGACAGTATTTCAGGCAGCAACCACTTTAATGAACTGCCATAAAAGCTATGTGCCTTGCATTTTTAATCAAACTTTGATATATATTAAGCATAAATCTAGCATGCTACATTCCAAAATATTTTTTATAAATTTAAATATGATTTCTTTTTAAATTTATTTATATTTATCCCTCAATAGAAGTGTTTTAATATGCACTGACAATTGTGAAAGCATATACTTAATTTCTGACACATGTGGGAGAAACTGACAGAACTGTAGCTTCCAAGAAAATATAATCAAACACACCAGTACTCACGTTGTTAATTTTTGTTAATAGCTTAATTTTGTACCGGCACATCATAACGGACTACAGCAAATTAAAATGAACAGTTAGCTCCTAAATGCTGTCCATGTCAGCTTATTTGTGAAGTACAGGTGAGTTTGATACAAATGGAGTGACCCTCCAAAAATAAAACCAGGTTATCATTTCGCTGCCAAGGCCAGACTTATTTCTTGTTGGGAACAGCAATGTAGGTTATTAAACACAGTGTCATGCAACCTGAGAGAATCTTGCAGCAGAATCTGGTCCAAAAAAACAGATGGTGATTGCACTTTTTGCAAATGATTAATCGGTTTTGGGGATCAAGTGGAATAAAGACAAGTGAAAAGATAATGGTTAGGCCAGGCAGCCCAGCAAATATGTCTCTTAGCTGAACTGACTCAAACAAAATGCATTTTAGAGCAAAAGAAGGCAATACCTCTAGGAGGAATGAATACATGTCTGAACTTTGAGTATCTGGATTGTTTAACAGTGATGTGGGTGTGAAAGTGTTTTTTTTTTTTTTTTTTTTTTAATTTTATTATTATTATTATTTTAATATGAATGTCCAGTGCAAAACCCTGTTAGAAATCATTTATGGGACGTGAGGTATGTAAACAGTGGAATAGCGAGTCTGTGAAGCTGAAATGTACATGCAGGAAATGGGCTAAAGTGAGGGCTTTTTACTTAAGGAGGGAGAAAAACCAAGAATCAGTTGGAAATGAAAACTGAGCTGTGGAAATGGCATTATTTTATTTTCTAATAGTGAGTGGAGGTGGGACACTTCAAAATAAAAATAGCATACATTGTAGTAGTAACATTCAGCTGCTGTAACAAGCATTAAAGGGCAGCGCTGTATTCCCATTGTCCCGATGTTTCCAGTCAAGGATGGGCGTGTCCTTTCAAGATGCATTTTAGATGTATACAATTTATGGGGCTTAAAGCAGCGGAAATTAGGTGAATGTATGATCTTGGCAGTGCAGGTGGTTTATCCGAATACAGAGTTACACGGCTGATTTAATGGCCTCTTCTGGCCTTGATTCTGTAATACGCATTTGACATGTAATAGGAACTGTGAACCAAAGTCCTCCCTATGATTATCTTCTGTTACCAGGCATAGTACTGTTAGGATTAAATTGATAAAGCTTTGCTTTTTTAAAATTTCACAAAGACCATGTTAGGGAAGTTGTCATCTTGACAAAATTAAATTTCAGGTCCTTATTCTTGTATTCCAGTTATAAATAATATGCTAGAAATATTCTAAATAGATGTTAGGTGTTCGGTGTCTGGGAGACATCTCAGTATCTAATCATAGGGTACAAGAACAATTTCTTTCAAAAATTTTAGTGCATTACTTTCCAATTTTCTATATTTGTTTGTCTGTTCCAATCCAACCTGAATTCAATCTGGATTCTGGGACAAAAGAGAATGTAAGGCAGTGTAATCTGGCAACAAACACATAGATGTTGGAGATTTGAAGATGTCTAAGTAAGAAAATGATGAATTTCTGATGTATCATACTAGTAGGAGTGGTAAAGGCGAAAAAACCTAAAACCAAAGCCATACCAAAATTTAAATTCTATCATATTCCGTTTATGATCTCTTGCTTGCTGTGATAATAAGTAATGTAACCAGAGACTCAAGAAGCCCCCTTGAAAATTCTTATTTGCCCTTTTGGTGCAGCTGTTGTGCTGTTTAGCTTGCAGTACTGTAAAGTTTGAATTGCATCCTCCTGTTATACACTGGATTTGTGATGCAAAATAGTGCATTCTCTGATACAAGTAACTAGGACAATAAATATTCACTGTAGATTGGAGCTGAAATTATATTTTGCATATACTCAGATAAAATGCTCAAAGTATTCAGTCACAAGAATAAAAATACTTCATGTGTAATAAGGAAAATTTTTAATGTAGTTACATTTTGTTAATAAGCATTGAAAATCATGCTATTAACACGTACTAATTTACACATGTGTATTAATACTGAAGTTACATTTTATTTCTTTCAAATCGTGTTTTAATTTCAAAAGACTTTATTTCTTATTGCAAGATAATGACAGACTTCTGTGTCCAGCTGTAGAACATAACAGTACATAGAGAAAAGAACAAATGTTGTAAATAATAATAATTAAAAAACATAGCACCGGTCTCTTTCATACTGTGCTTTCTAAATCACGGGTCATCCGAAGTTGAGATAAGAGAATGGGTTTAATTAATTCATATTGTGCTGTCTTTAGCCTGACTTTTTTTTTTTATATCTGACCTTGTGGCTGGTTTTATAGGGAGCCAAACTAAAATACCTTTCCCTTATCTCACAGTGTCTGTATCTTTTAGTAAGGGGGAGAAGGCACAGCACTAGTAACATTTTTAATTCTCTTCATATCTTACATATATTTTATTTTCTCCAACACCTTTTTTTAGTAGCGGTTTTTATTAAAGGTAGTTTACTCGTTGATTATTATTACAGGAAATCCTGCACTCATGGGTACTGTAGTAAACTAACTGTAAGATTTCTTTTGTTCTTAACTATTACGTATGGGTTCTGGTCAAATTATTTCCTTGCCCTTTTGGTCAGGCTTTTGTTCATTCATAGAAATACCATGAAGGCATTCAGTACCTAATTTACCTCCATATATTCTTATAACAACATTGAAGATGATTTTTGTTGTTCCTCCAGTGTGCGATGTTTGAGTGTTATCCCACTGAGTCTGCACATCTCAAATAAAATTCTGTCTGTATTTCAGGCTCTCTGTAGCCTTTGTTTGGTGCTGCTTCCAAATCTGACTGAAACCCATGTGAAATGAGGTGGCTCTTACCAGCTACCTGATGAGGGAGCTTTTTGTTTGTAGTGAGTGACAGAGCCAGGGAAAGTGCATACAAGCAGAAATATTATATGAAAAATCGTTAGTTACTTCCTCTAGTACCTCAAGCTCTGGAATTAGATTAAGACAATAATTTATTTCGCTTCACTCCTCATTATCACATATGTCTCTTCTGCATTTCATAAACGTGTTTGAAGAACAGTGTTATTCAACCTGTGTTTTGTTTTTTTTTTGTTTTGTTTTTTAACCTTACCTGACTCATTATGAGTTTTTCTAGCTGCTCATACCGAATTTTAAATAATGAGGATTTTCTCAAATTTTAAAATTAAAAGAATGTTAGAGTGAATAAAAAAATCGAAGGACCGTGAGTTTAGGGTTTTTTTTTGTTTGTCTGTTTTTTTTTTTTGTTTGTTTGTTTGTTTGTTTTGTGTTTGTTTTTAATTTATTTTTATTTATAATGAAGTATGAGTTATTCCAGAACATGAAGGAATACTGTGCACGATAAAGTTGCTTTTCTCTAAAGCAACAATCTGTTCTCAGGTCCTCATCAAGCATCAGTGAGGTGTGATATTTGACCAGAGTTTCCTCAGCATTCAGTGTTTCTGTTTTCAGAGATTGTCCTGGTATACCTGTTAATTTTACAGCAATAGGTGCCTGTAAAGAAAGAGATAGGAAAACTGCATGTTTTTCTATCTCATGGAAGAGCACATTACAATCATGAGGGTCTTGTAGATACCAACTTGTTTGTATTTTCAGCTTTCCTTGAGGAATGTATTGATGCAGTTTCAGAGGCTGTAAGATTAGATAGGGCTGGTAGATATTACACAGGATTTAATGAGCACCTATAACTTCCTGGAGTAGCAGGTGGCTATCAGTGAGGATAGTCATCTAGGATACCTCAAATAACATAAGATGTGGACAGCAGCATCAAACCTTCACATGGACACATTTCTTAGTCTGTGGAAACACAGAGAGAAAAAGGCACTGTAAAGAAACACATAACCTTTTTCTGAGGTACATGATTCCAAAAGACCAGGTGTATCAGGGTCTAGAAATGTTAGTTTCTCTTTCTGTACCATAAAGATAGCCAAACAGACTCATTCTAGTATAGATATCTATTTAGTGGAGATGGAGGTAGATATGTATTGATGTTCAAAATTATGTGAAATTAATTCCACCACATATCCTACTTCTAAAGAATCAAAGCAGTCAACGTCTGCAGTCTCCCTTCAGATAGATACTGCACTACATCCCTTGAGAGGAAGAGAGAGTATTGACTCTGTGTCATTGGCCTTGATCACTCTTGCTCTGAGATTACTGAAACAACAAACACTGCTCACCATATCTACTATGATAGGGAAAGCATTAATTGCTGACACCACTTCTTCAGCAATTGCAAAGTGAACATCAAATCCTAGGAAACATGAAAGGCTAAAAAGGAGAGGAGTCCTGCAAGTAAAATGCAACCACTTCTAATAAATCGATACAAAGTAATTTGGTGTTGTTTACAATGACTTACTAAAACTAATCATGGCCTCCCTGCTTTGTCTACAGGGAGTTTTCTGTTATTTATTCATGCATAAGAGCTGAGATTAGGGCAGAGATGCTATCCTTAAGCACTCTCACTGAAAGCAATGTTTTCATTGTGGGTTCTGCTTGGAAAATTTATTAGAAGTCAGACCTGAGATTCTAAATTATTCCTGTTTATTTGGATTGAGCTGCAAGTGGACATTGTTTACCAGAGGTTATTGGGAAGTCTGCTCAATATGATGCTGGTCAAAGCAAGGCATTTCAGCTTTTCTGCTAAGTTCATATTCCAGTTGCTGGAAGTGTTCTTCTCTCATCTGACTCAAGATCTTCTGGTGAAAGACTATCAACTTATGAGATATTACTTTCCATATTTTACCCATTACTTACTTACAGGGACACCCCTTTGAGACAGGAAGACCACAAAATTCAATTTGCAAATTAATCTTCCTTGACAAGGTATAACAACACTGGAATTGGGAATTATCTGGGCAATTAATTTTAATCTTTCAATAGAACAAGGAAATGTAGTCCTTAGAAAACATGGGGCTTAAATATGTGTGTCTTATACATAAATTCTATTTGATAGGTGTTCAGAACACCAGTGATCTTCCAGCCATTGCAGTGACTATCAGAACTAGTGACACAACTACTAGCTTGTACATAAATAAGAAAAAGTGCCTCTCCTTTTTTTTTTTTTTTTTTTTTTTTTTTTTTTCCTCTCTATGGAAGCCATTAGTAAAAGAAAGGAACATTAATGGTTGAAAATCAGAAGTAACTAAGAATGCATCTTAAGCAAGCTGTTGGTGGCTAACAGCAAAAAGACTTGTGTGTAAGCACTTCAAATACAGTGAGTAAAAAATCATTTTACAACTTCAAGAGTATAGTCTGTCACACAATGAGTGGAATATATCGCATTCTGTTTCCATGTGCTTCTGTCTCACAACCAGTCCAGTTCTCAAAATGTACCTCTCCAGGACTTGGGTAGCAGTATCTATCTAGGGGAGTTATTGAGACCCTTTGTCTTCCCTTGACAATGACACACCTGTGAGCAGCTAGACAGCACTGAGCTGAATTTGATATCCACGCATTTCACTCTCCAATCATAAGCTACAAGAGCATGGAGTACATTATTTTTTCATGTCCTAACCATCATATGTAGATAGAGGAACTACTCTTAACTGATTTCCTAGTGAAAACTTCTATTTATCCTTTGAATGTCCTTTTTTCCACATCTCATTGATCTCTAGTGAAAATCTTGACCAATTCAATCACAAATCAAATACTTCCAGTCCTCTCTGTCATTTTATTATTTGCTATCATACAAACCTGTGAAACGCTGCTTTGTTCAGTACAGTTTGCTTTAGGATTGATCTGTGCTGCTAAAGTATAACTTCAGAACACTTCCTAGGATGATACAATGGCAGTATCTAAGCTAGGAAGAAAGGGGAAAGGAAATTTACTGCAACACAGGAAAAGTGTCAGCTCACAGTAAATACAAATGGATGGGAAGATAGGGTGCAGAAAGCAGAAACAGTATAAGATTTAGGTCCCAAGTCTTAAATAACAATACTGAGAAACTCATAATGTGCTTTCCAGATAGCCTCTGCTTCTGATTTTACATGTTGTACAGTTTAAATTGAAACACACACCTGCAGCATTCTTGCTACTTCCCTTTTCCTTTATTTTTTGAACCTTAAATATGATTGAGGTTCATGAGATAAGATTTGCTCATTTGTAAATCTATGAAAAATACTCCAGTTTTTAAAAGTTTACTTTTTTTTTTTTTTTTTTTTTTTTTTTTTAATCCTCTTTATAGTTGGTCTGTAAACAGACAAACTTTAGAAGGTGCTATCTTTAAAAATCATTTTTATTTTTTCCCTTGAATTACTATAAAATCCGCTCTTTGGCAGACCTAAAATGTCATATAATACCTTGTATTTGATTAGCTTATAAATCTGGTAAACATTTTTAAATTATTTATTGTACTGAGCTATCTTGATCAAATAATACCTCTAATTATTACTCAGTAACTTCTATCAACTAGTGTCTAAAGAAAATTAATTCAAGTGAGTGTTCCCTATTTTGCTTATTAGTTACACCTTGAACTTCAGATGAGATCCCTGCTTCAAATTACATATCGCAGAATCCTTGTACTCAGAAAACTGCAGCAGTGACAAAGAGTACTGAGGCTAAGAGCATATGCCAGATTTAGATATCTGTGGGGAGCTAATATGTCAAAGAACAGCTTTGTCTGTTTGCTTCCATTCTAGAGTAAAATGATACTCCTCCCTTAGCAAAACTGATAAACACAAGCAAGAAAAAGTGAGAATGTTGCCAAAATATGATCCACTGTAATACAGGTCTTACCTTGCAATAGTTTTTCATTATTTGGGTTATGTAGAACATATGGGTCAAAAATATTTATAGCTTTGTCTTGCTGTGTAGTGAGAAATATCCTAGTTTTCATTGACAAGGTTATCAATTAGAGATAAAAGCATTCAAATGATAGATGTGGTGCTGCAGCAGGTTCTTAGTAATCTAAACTCTGGCCAATTAGATTCATGGAGAAAGATGGAGAGATTGAAACCTCAATAAAATAACATAACTGAAAATTTTAATGGCAGCAACATAAGAACCAGTATAATTGTATGAGCTAATTCACCTTCAAGGCACACTGGAGCTTAAGAATTCCAGCAATACTAAATTAGGTTTCAAATTGGTAAGCTACTATTACTTCTTCTGGATCCAAGCAATCCAAACTGTTAACAAAAGAAAACTAATCTGATTCTGCAAAGAACAGTTTAAACACCTAAGAGAAAAACTCCACTTTACTTTCAGACAGATTTAGTAATGTTCTTCTTATCTGATCCACTGAGGTTACCCTCTTTATTGATTACATATGCTGTTCAGCTTTGGCTTATACTTTCAGTGTTAAATGATAGTCCCAGGGAGTGGTCTTTTTTTAGCATTTTGCCAGAAAAAAAAACCCACTAAACCTCAACTTCTTATGTATCAGGTAGGAGGGAGAAAACTTTGCCATAAAAAATAGAAAAGGCAATTATTTTTATTGTCTGGCCTAGCTGCCTTTGTAATATGAAGCTTTAATATTTGATAATGTGAAGTCTGGCATTTTTATTATTTTTTTTTTAATTTACTTTTTTTTTTTTTTTTTTTTTTTTTTCTCCAGAAAATCTGCTCAAATTTAAGCTACATTCTCTTGAAGCATCACACTTTTCACAGTGGGAAATAGTTTTCATTTGTTAGCTAAATTACACAAAATTTCATCTTTATCATGCATTCTTGATCCTTTCTCAACTACTATATAATGACTTGATTGCAAAAGCATCCTCTTTGACAGAATGGATCAGGTGTCTTCTCCATACAGCTTCATGGCTTTTGAACAGCATTTTCTCTGCAATTATTGCTTTGGGCTGAGGCAAGCTACTGTGAGATGAAAATCAAAGGGGAATTAAGTTTGTGAGGTCTCTGGAGAACATCTGGTCAACATCCTGCTCAGTATAGGGCTAATCTGAAAGGTAGATCAGTTTGCTCAGGCCTTTATACAGTTGAGTCATGTATATACACAGTAATGGAGATTCCACATTCATATAGCAAGGCCTCTAATATTTCTGAATCACTCCTACTGTGAATTACAGTTTCCTAGTGTGCAGTCATGATTTTCTTTACTAAAGGCTGTGCCAGATTTCTTTTTTACTTTTGTTGTGCTTTTCAGCCTCTTCTATACTTCCACAGGGAGTTCTGTCCCAGGGGTATGGCTGTACATTTGTCAGTGTCAAAATTCCTTTGTGACCATTGCTCCAGCCTGGTGAGGTCCTACTGATTGGCAGCCTTTTTTTGCAGCACAGCTACCATTTTGCACACCCTTCTTGCCAATATGGTATGGTACATTAGCTTGCTAAAGATGTAGTGTGTCCTTTTCTCTTTGTTAATAAAATTTCCACCTCACTATTGATTATACAGGAATGCTACTAGTGGCTGGCCGACAATTGGACTTTGTACTGCTGATAACAACCTGTTGAGACTAGCAGTCCAGTCATTTTCCACCCACATTACAGTTTATCTCTGCAGTCCGCATCTTGCTAATTTGGCTTCAACACTGGGCATGAGAAAAAATGGTTTATCTTCTGTTTTAATGTCTTGTTGCTTCGTGTTAGTTCCAAAGAATTTGGCAGAAATCACTTCAGTAATATGCAGTCAAAAAACTAATCCTGTAAAATGAGTAAGCAAAGGAGAACTTGCTAAAATACAGAATGGGGACAGAAAAGTGATCTGGAGGGGCTCGTAAGGTTCAAACTTTAGATCCCTGTAAGGATGCTGTTGTGAGCTGTCAGATAAAACATGGACAAAGAAAAGGAAGGAATGGTCTAATAGGAGGAAGCAGATATTGTATATGAGTTTGAGAAAAACCAGGAAAGTGAAGTAGGAGAAAATCCAGAAGAAGACTGAACTGGAAACTTGAAAGAGAGTGTCTGTTGCAGAGCATGGGGTGAATAAATGTGAGAGGGAGAAATGGGCTGTGGTCCCAGGCTGTGTAGAACAATATCCATCCTAACAGATGCGTGAAACTCTTGCATTTTGTTCCTGTTCATTACAGATTCACCTTGAAAGTAATAGATTAGCCTAGCTGGTTGTTATTCCAGTAGTCCAAGTGGTAGAGTTCACTGCTGTTGATTGAGCTTCCGTCACTCTTGAAACAGCGACTGCCACTAAGGGACTTAATGAAATCTGGATTTGGGTGGTGATAATTTACTTTCTTTAAAGCCTTGGCATTTTGCATCTCCACAGAGAAAATATAATAATGTAACATCAGAAAGATTATGTCATCAGCCTTCCCAAAGCTGAGATCTGCTAGGAGTAAATTTGTTTGCCTAATTTCAATACATGTGAAATGAAGGTGTTAATGCTTTAGCACACAGGAACCTTACGAACAAACATTTATTGGTGTCTGTGAAGTATCCAGCTGCTATAATGAAAAGTACTATAGAAAATCACATGCAGAAAATAAATAAGACTGTATTCAGAATGGGCTTGAATAAGAAGTTTGATGTGAGGCTACAGCTGAGCAAGGATAAAAATATAAAAAGGATGAGTAGGTGCTCAGTCAGTTAATATAATTTTGGAAGCCAACAATGACATTACTAAACTGTTTGAAATGAAATAATAAATGTTCCACTGGATTGTTAAGCATGCATACTTAGCGTTTTTTCTTAGGAAAAAATAAAGAATGAAAACCAAAATCAAAAAATCACCACAAACATATCTTAGTTTCCATCCTGGTATGGAACTGTATGTTCAGTTACTTTTCATTTATTTAGAAGGGAAAAAAGGGATGTCTGTGCAGAAACAAGGAGTTAATGCACTAGCATTTCATTTTCTTTAATTTGCTTCTGACATGTACTGTTTGTGATATGACCCTCAGTTTCTTTTATCCCTTACTTAAGATGAAGGATTTTTCTGGTTTCATTTCAACAAAGCACCAAGGATCTTCCTCTTCATAGGAAGAAATGTGTATCAGTACAAAAGCCAGTCCAGAAACATAATAATTTCTCTATGTCTCTTTTTTGAATGCACTTAAGAAAATTACCAAGGCCAAGATTGTTTTCACTGAACAGTTAGCATCAGCTTCTTTATTATTCACTAAATAGCAGCATTAGGTATTAATAGCTTCAAGCTGTTTTCATGTATGACCTATTTTCTGACTCATACATGCCTTGTTTCCTCTTTATCTAACTCACTTTACTGTTAACAAATGTTGAGCTGTCTGGAAATGGCAAGTAAACCAAAAACCTAAGAGGCTGGCCCTCTGTCTCTGCTCTCCCTCCAAGTTGTTCCAGAACTAAAAACTGGAAGAGTGGAGCAAAATTAATTGTCTTGCTTACAACAGGGCAGATATATTGAAAAATAAATGGAAACAGGTCTCTAACGTGTCTTCTGCCAAATGCTTTGTTTAAGTCACAAAACAACTTAAGATGATTCTGAAGGTGGTTGTTGTAGGGTTGACCTGTCTCCAGACTAGCTTAGGAAAATCTACCTTTCCAAGAGAAATTACTCAGAACTTTCTCTTTTATTATTGGCTCAGTGAGAAAATTTAAGATACAGTCTGTAATATGGAAGTTCTAAAACCCAAATTGAGAATCAGCTACAAGATATAGTTTAGTGGTTTGTTGTAGCTATGGTAATGGGAGGATGCGTGGACTAGATGATCTTGTAGGTCCTTTCCAACCTTGTGATTCTATTCTATGATCAGACTCTATGGGTAGAGCATGAGAAATATTCAAGATTTTTGTGAGATGTGAGACTCCTTAAAAGGTGTAATGCTATAAATACATTTGTGTAATCTATTCCAAATAGAAAATAAAAAATAAAAAATAATAATAATAAAAAAAATCAATCCGATGAAAAGGTCAGATATTTCGTTTATTTATCAAGGTAAACTAGCTTTACTCTACCCCTTCATCATCTCAATGTAGCTGTAGTATGGAGGTTTTTTTATAGAGTATATTATGAATTATTATAAGGAAATCACTAGATAAATGTTTACAGTAGGTATTTCTGCAAGTGGGAAATGTACAGAGTTGGATGTCCAGACTTTTTTCTGTGCTATCCTCTACACTAAAATTGTCACAGGGAACAGTTAATTGAAGAGCTACTTTTATTCCTTACATTTCCTTTTTGGTACAATCAGAACTCTCAATTGCTTTTATAGAACGGATTTTTGCAGACTCAGTGGTCTGCAGGAAATCTGGAGTGGAATGGTCTTCATCTGTCTTTTCCTATGATTCTTTCTCACTTCCTAACTCACTAGCATGGGCAGCAGCAAGTTTTCATGTAAGCACCTGGAGTTGTTGTGGCCAAAGTGCAGGACCCAGCATTTGGTATTGTTGAACCTCATCCCACTGGCTTCAGCCCAGGTATCCAGCTTGTCCAAATCCCTCTGCAGGGCCTCACTACCCCAAGGCAGATCCACACTTCCAGCCAACTTGGTGTTGACTCTACCGGTCATGAGTGGTGTTCTCCAGGTGTTGGTGCTGGGGCCTGTCCTCTTCAATATCTTTATTGATGACCTGGATGAGGGAATTGAGTGCACTCTGAGTAAGTTTGCAGATGACACCAAGTGGATGATTAGGTTTGCCATACCAGTCTTAGTGCAATGTTCACTTCCAGTATTCAGCTCTATGCAGCATCTGGGTGAATATTTTGGTACGAAGAAAGTGAACAGTTTATGTACTTATTTATTTATTTATTTTTCATAGACAGCCATGTGAGAATATTCTGCAACAAATAGAAGTTGAAACCTGTTTGTTATTATTTTTTTTCTTTTTCTCTTTCATTTATAAGAAGCATACATATATGGGTAAAAAAGATAAATCAGCCAGAATTCTCTGCGTGTAGAAACCTGCAATTATGCGTGTCCTGTATAATATGTTTATAAATGTCACAACAAATGTGTGGTTGCTGTGTCCATAATACAGAACATTTGTCTATCTAATAGACATTTTCCTTCCTTTGTAATTTATAGAGCAGGGAGCAATTACTGTTGACCAACAATAAAGAGTGGGAAGATTAATGAGGTACCATATTGTGGCACCTAAGAAGCATTTGAGCTTAGTCTCTGCTTATAAGGAATAAGAAGTGAATAAGAAGTAGATGACATGTATTTACTGAAAAAATGTAGCTTCATAGTGTCTTGTAAAGAAATGATCAGTAACATAAATGACAAGAGTATGGATTTCTGACAGATCTAATTTCTTACATGCTGCATAAGCTAACCCAAAATATGTCAACTAGCAGTTTTGTAAACACGTATGTACAGTTGGCTAGATGAATGTCTGTTCTGCATTTTGTGAACCGCGTGTTCTTTGCTTACAATTAATTGCAATCAGCTTATGCAAATTAATCTCTGGATATAATCTGAATGAAACAATTATCTACTTTGGGATAATTTAGGTAAAACATTGTAAAAAGTATTATGTGTCATTCAGTTAGCACTAATGATTAAGACATCTGTATGTAAAGAAAAGCAGATCAAATCTACAGTCTACAAGCTGGAAAGAGTATATGTGGAGGAATGAGTAAAAGAGCACAGTCCAGTTTTTCAATCTGCTATTTTAGTACTTCATACTGCTGTAATGTAACTATTAGTCCAGTCTAACTCGAAGCTGCCTCTGGAAGAGACTTTACACATTTCTGGTCATAATTTGAATTTCTGAGTTTACGAGCCAGTATGACCACACAATTGTGTCCCTTGTCTCCCTATCTTTCCTTACTTGGCCTTCTCTCTCAACTGAAGTCTTATGACTCTGTGTTGAATAGAACTGATTTTCTCCTCTGGGCTGAAGTGCCTATGACCAGAAATAAAGGGAAACCAAGACTTGTCTAGAATTTGCAGTTGCTGCTTCTTCAACACAAAATGGCAGTCTTTGCTGCCCCTTAACACCAAATTTTCCGAAGTGAAGTTTCGGGGTTACTTAGAGGAATACTAAGTACTAACAACTCTCCTTGAAGGGAATTAAAAAAATGTAAATCAGTATGAAAAACAGTTTGATGAGGGTGTCTCAAATTTTGTCCTTTATGTGACAATCTACCCAGATTCTATTTCTTATTTTATTTTATTTTTTACACTTTCAACTATATTTTTAGCATATGCAATTTTCTGTATGACAAATCTAGTGACAGGACAAGGGAAATGGTTTTAAACTAAGATGGGAATTTTAGGTTAGATATTAAGAGGAAGTTTTTCACACAGATGGTGGTGAAGCACTGGAACAGGTTGACCAAGGTGGTTGTGGATACCTCATCCCTGGAGGCATTCAAGGCCAGGCTGGATGTGGCTCTGGGCAGCCTGGTCTGGTGGTTGGTGACCCTGCCCACAACAGGCAGGTTGAAACTAGGTGATCTTTGAGATCCTTTTCAACCCAGGCCATTTTATGATTTATTATAGTTATATTTTATTTCACAATGCGCCTACAGGGCCTAGCGCTAAGTCCTTCTTGCACACATATAATGACTACACCGTGCTAGCACACACGGAACAAGCAGGCTGCCAGATTTCACTTCCCTGTTTCAAATTCTAGCATCTTTATCACATTGTTTACTGCTCAGTAATGTTCAAATAATGAATTGGCATACAAAGTTGAATTTATTACATCCCAGAGAACAAGTATGATTCAAGTATCTCAGCAAGCACAACATTTCCTCACAAACTACACAGAAGCATTATATTTCTCTACATCTTCCCTGCTTCCATTGTGAATGATAGGAGTAACTAAAATATGCTACTTTCAGACTTGCTTCTTTGTCTACTAGGATCTGGATCTCATGACAAAATTTGTCACTCATTTTTCCTAACTGGGGAAGAAGGGTGCATAAGTAGCTACAAAGCATGACTATTCTGTTGGTCTGACAGAAGCTCAGTTCTGTTTGTGAGTTTCTGGAACATGTATTTTATGCATGAGAGAATCAATTAGGACTGGTGCCTCTGCTTTTATGGCTATCCAGCCACTGTTGCCCCATGACCTGCAGTGTGTTCTAGTCTTGCATTGACTTTTATCTGCTCTCATGTTGCAGGCCAGTCATAGCCTGCAAGTTGCTTAATTAGTTCATATGACTAGGCCTGTGCAGGTCCCATATTCTAATTGGTTTTGATTAAACTGGCTGAAGTGTAAATGAGTCTATACGATTGAGGACTTGTCTTTCTTTCACTGTGCACCTAGACTGTGCATCATTAGCCCAAGTTGTGTACAGGTTGTGTTCCTAACATTTATTGTTTTGGGCATGTGATGTGGGTAAAGCACATCATACGGGGTAAGCACAGAACCATTTTTACATGTAGATGTCAAGTGTACCTTTTGTATAGATTTTCCCCAAAGGAACAGCTTCTTTCCTGCTGTCCATATGATGTCATCAGGCATCCCAGCTCAGTTTTTCTCCTGTACTCTCGTAGTTGGCATAGGGTGTTGTAGATGGCCTGGCTGATAAGCTTATTGGGAAAATAATTTTGTCTCTTCCTCTATTCCTTAAGTCGTTCAGGAGGCCTGCATGCACTTCAGTGTACTAAAAAGCACGACTTCAGGAGGTCCTTTATTTTATCAAGGTTTATTTTCCTGTGGCCCAGAAACCACTGATTTCTTTGTGGGCCTCCATGTGGCAATACCAGTGTTTTTACTTCAAAAAATTCATTTGAAAATAGAGAGTACCATTTAAAGTTACTTTCTAAGTTGAAAATGTTATTTTAAGGAAAAGAGCCATTTGAAATCATATATCATTTTAGTTTGGATTTTTTTGAAACAGTGTCCTGTGAACTGTAATGTGTTATACAATCTGCATTCTTATTTGATGTATCATAATGTGAGAGATATGTCCTTCAATCATTTTGCCCTAAAAATGTACCATTTAGTGTTCATTGTTGAAAGATTATTCTGGGAATTCCAAGAAGCTCTGGGTAATTGGCTAAACTGCAGTCTAATTGTGTGCATCTAAAATGTTTGGACAGAGGGCTTACCTAAGAATAAAAGGAACACTTGAACCCATGAAAACCCCATAAGGGCAAGGTGAAGGGAGATTTATGACTAATTCTTGTGTTTTTACTGGCATTTACCTTTGAAATAGTCTGGTGGCAAGTGTAGTAATCTGACAGCATTTCCTGAAACACCCTTTTCTAGTCTACTGAGTGCATTTAACCTTCTTCCTTCAGATGGTAGGATTGTGCTAGTTTATTTGGAAATTGGAAAGAAAATGAAAAATAAGTGTAGTTACCGAGCAATTCTGAAGAAAGTTCAGTAGGAACAGTGAAATGCAGAGAAAAAAAATTGTTCTGGATGTTGTATTACATTCCTATATGAAAGACTGAACTTCAGCTTTTTCATAAAAACCATATTTCAATTCTAAGAATGATGTAAGAAATGCAGTAGTACAAGTTCGCAGCTTAGTCTTTAATAGAGATAAGGGTAACCAGATATTTCTGTAAGTGTGAAGGCTGCAGAGGATATACACCAGACATATTCAGCTGGAGCTGGCTTTTTTTTTTTTTTTTTTTTTTTTTCCCCATACTTCCAGCTTTTCAAACATATTTCATTCTTCAGATTGTTTACACTAAGATTTGTCCTTTCCCTCTCAGACCTTTTGCCCATCTGGCTCTCATCTTTGACATACTTCTGGTCATAGCTGATTTCCACACTCAGCCTCCTGTCTCTTCTGTCCCCAGAGCCACTCTGCCACACACCAGCTCAGTACTGCTTCCAGAAAATCAGATCTGTGCAGTGCCCACAGGCACTCTGTCTGTCAGCAGCTTCTCCATCAAGTCTGGCATGCTTTTAGGCACTGGATAAAGATATTGCCTCAGATTATGTGACTCCTCATACACCAGAGTCTGTGAGGTTGCCTGACTGAATGCAAGACAATGTCAGAGACAGCTCCCAGATCAAACTGCCAGGAGGTAGAACGGGCAGAGAAACCCTGAGCAAGTTGGCTGATTATTAATTTGGATCTTGAGGCTGTGTACCAAAATGTTCATTTCACAGGTACTGTTTATTTCTCCTAAAAAAGCGGGAGGACATCCAGTGATCACAAATTAAAAGCATACAGCAAAATAGTACTGTTCATTTTTAAATAGGCAGATGGTATCTGACAATGGTAGAGGTAGCAGAAATCTGTAAATGGACCACTTGAGATTTAAGTGTGTAAGAAAGAGAACTCTTCTAAAGCTGTTTACTGGATTAGAAGTTGAAGCATTAAACATTTCTGAAATCATTCAGGGTCAGTACAGCCCCCAGCCTTTAGGAAGGAGAAATCTATTGTAAAAGTGTAACAACTGAGGAATTACTGACTAGGGAAAAGGATTGTGAGATAGTATCTAAAGGGTTAAACTAAATGCAACAGAGTATTAATATACAGCAAAGGCAATTTTTTTTTTTTTTGAAGACTGAAAGGGTTGAAGAGAGAAGTATGCTGTTTTAGGATAAACTAGCAAAGCCTAATTCAGAGTTTCATTCAGTGGATAAGAGCAGTGAGAAGATGGGAGAATTAGGAGAATTTGTGGAGAGAAGACTGGAGTTTGAGATGTGGCAGGAGTGCTACAGAGGGAAGATTTGATTGAGGGGACTGTGACTGTGTTACTCTCCAGGCTAAATGGAAATAGCTGAGGAGGAATGAGTTTCAAGTTCCAGCAGAGAATGATGTAGGCTAGACATTTGGTCATGAAGCACCAGACAGACATAGAGAGAGCCTTCTTCATCAGAAGTGTAGTCAGGGAAAGTTAAAACAAGGAGACCTATGAGGCAGGTCTAGTCTTTTAAGGGATATTCCATCCCCTGTTTAGCAAAGCTGAACTTTGTATTTTAGTATACAAGTATACAGGGATTGCAAGATATGCAATTTCAGTAGATCTATTTATGTTGTTTTCACATCGAGGCCACAGTGTAATTTGACGAGTGGTAGAGTTTGTAGTAACTTTAGCATGTGTTTAAAGCTGTAGAAATGTCTATTTGAACACATCTGTAGAGGTTGGTTTTTTTTCTTCTTTTTTTCTTTTTTGTTTTATATTATATACATGCTTATTTCTTTGTGTTTAGCCTTCAGAAAAGAGGACTGAGAGGGGACCTGATCCAGTTCTATAAATATCTGAGGTGTGGGGGGCAAAGTGGTGAGGCCAGGCTCTTTTCAGCAGTGTGTGGAGACAGGACAAGGGGAAACGGCCAGAAACTGGAGCATAGGAAGTTCCACATGAATGTGCACAAGAACTTCTTTACGGTGAGGGTGATGGAGCACTGGAACAGGCTGCCCAGGGGGGTTGTGGAGTCTCCTTCTCTGGAGATACTCGAGACCTGCCTGGATGCCTACCTGTGCGACCTGGTGTAGGGAACCTGCTTTGGCAGGGGGTTGGACTCGATGATCTCTGAAGGTCCCTTCCCACCCCTACAATTATGTGATTCTGTGTTTATCACATACTGTGGCTATTATGACATCTCTCTTGGTTCTTCAGAGGTATGGTTCTAGTATTCATTTTACCCCATGGGCAGTGTCCCAGTGCCTAGACTCTTAGGACTCCAGTGGTATACACGCTTGCACTGTAACAGATGCAGCCCCAGTCCAGAGAAGAAAATATGGAAGTGCAAGTCACATAATACAAGGCTCTATATGTAAGTGAAATTTCATAGTTTTAAAGCTATCATAGAGATTAAAAAACAAACAAACAAACAAAACACACCAACCCAAAACTTTAAATGTTTAAATTCTGTTTGGACTGACTTGTAACATTTTAGTTTTACTTCTAGGTACTTCATAGCATTTATAATGAACTGTTCATCATGTAATTTCAGAAATTTTAAGTTCAGCTTTGGTAAAAATCGATACAATTTTGTTTTCTTTATGCTTGATGAGATACATATGATTATAATGATACTAAGGTCCCTCAATTGTTTTTAAATTGAAAATCTCAACTTGTGTTTGTGGAACATGTGAGGTGGGTCAAAGGAAAGTAGGACTGAATGTTAAGATTAATAGGAACTAAGTAGCCATGGCAGATTGGGTTGAGAGCATACAGACTGAAGAATGGAACCTACCAGCCTGAGACACAAAGAATATAAAGAGAGCTTTTTCATGAGTAGTCTGTGGGGAGAGAAGTAGCTTGGGAGTGTCACTCCAGGCACCAGAATTTGTTCTTTCTGGACAAGGAAGTTGAGACTGGAAGGAGTAGGTGAAGTTGAATGTAAGAATGGGCTGAGTAGATAAAGTGAGAATACTTGAAAAAGAACAACTGCTGGGCATGGTTGTTGGCAAAATTTACTATATTTTATTTCTTCTATTGTGAAGTAGTGACTTGGAGTGTCACTATCTACAGCTGTTAACAAGTATCACCAACATCCTTCTTCTGCAATGCTCAGGTAGGGACTGAGAGTCCTCTCTTGCTGTTGTTGCCTCCTGCATTTAAGGAAAGCGCACCAGTATGTTCCAGGCCAGCTCTCCATGACTATATTTATAGCCTCATTTATATGAGGCTAAAGATAAGAATTTTGTTTAGCTAAGCATTCTTTTCAGAAGGTGAGAAGCTGCATGTGGCAAAACAGTTTGCAAGAGGTATTCTTAATAAGCCTAAAATAAACATAAAGTTTGGTGATTTGTGCGAAGCTTTTTGCTTCCACTTTCTAATGTAATTATTATTATAATGATAATTTTTTAACTTATGGGATCATCATAAGACAACTTCTGCCTCAGTATATGAACATGAACAAATCTGCAATGTCTTATTCATATAGTGAAATATGACACTAAATTCTCTATGACTGTAATTTCTCACAACTACTGCCAAATCGGAATGAGGCAAACTCAAAGAAGTATTACATGAAGGCAGTTGATTGCTGAACTTAAGAACTGAATTCTCTAATTGTCGCAAATACTTCTGTGAAGTTCAGAAATCTTTTAAATCTAAGTCTTCACAATTAGTCTTATGTTGTATTGTAATATTCTTTGTGCTGAACAGAAGTACTGCAGTCTGGTTTACTTAAGTGTTGAACATTTACCCGTGCAGTTGCAGGCAAGAGAAGTAGCATTCTGAACATATAAAATGCTATTTAATGGTGGGTACTTAAAAACTCAGGTTTGAATATGACTTTGTATATTCTTTTGCCCTTAATCCCTCATTTTTCATCCTTTTGACTCAGTTAGAAAAACATACATTCGTTAACATTTGTCAACTACTCAAATGCTATACTCTCATGGCAATACTGAAAGAAAATTAATTCTGATGATAAAGTTGTATTCAGCTAGTGTGTTGTTAGCAGTGAGCCAGACACTGAGCAGTTAGGGAAAAAACAAAACAAAACAAAGACAGAATAGCTGCTCATTTAATAAATTCTGTCTTCTGTGGATTGATGAGCTGTTGCTCTGTGGAAAGTATTTTCCTACAACTAAATATGCATATGTGCAGGAAAAAACAACAAAAATTCAGGCTGTGTTTGCAAGGTGCAGTTCAACCATATAATATATTTTAAATCCTAATCTTCCTTTAATATATGTTGCCATATATATATATATATATATATATATGTTGACAGGACACTGAGGTGCTGGAACAGGTCCAAAGAAGGGCAACAAAGCATGCAAAGGTGTTGGAGAATAAACCCTGTGAGGATCAACTGAAGGAACTGGGGCTGTTTAGTCTGGGGAAGAGGAGGCTGAGGGGAGACCTTATTGCTTTCTTCAAAGACCTGAAAGATGCTTACAGTGAGAGTGGGGTTGGTCTCTTCTCACTGGTGACAGGTGATGAGGGGAAATGGCTGAAAATTGTGCCAGGGTAAGGTTAGGTTGGATATCAGGAAGCACTTCTTAACAGAGAGGGTTGTTAAGCATTGCAATAGGCTCCCCAGGGAGGTGGTTGAGTCACTGTCCCTGGATGGGACGGCTGGATGTGGTACTCATGGACATGATTTAGTGCAGGGCTGTTAGAAGTAGTATGGTTAGGTTGTGTTTGGACTCGATGATCTTTTGCTGCTGGTTCCTGTATCTGTTGCTAGAATCCATCTTCACTGTGGCCTAATTTAGGACCACCTCCTAGGGTTCTGCCTAACTTAAAATATACTGTGAATTTATCTGCATGTAGCACTGCTCTCTCTCCATTGTCAAGTTGTATTTAGCTAAATTACAACCATGATCATTTAGGGATATTTGTTTAAAGCAACCATTTTCATTTGGATAGTATACACTTTGTTTTCCACATTCAATGGATCTACTTTCTGAGAGTACATTTTTGAGGCACTTAATGTGCTTAGCAATTTTCTGTTTGTATACTTGTATGTTCCTACTGCACTACTTCTCCTTGAGATATTTTTGAAGTATTTTCAATTTTATTCTGGATAAATAATATTTTATAAATATTTTACACCATATGGCATATGGTGTAAAATAAACAGCAAATTAATTAGTTTCATATTGAATAGCACACTTCACAGACTAGGCCCATTGCATGGAAAGCTTTATCCCTGCTAGACCTTGGTTTCATTTAAAAGGAATGTTGTTTCTGAGGCTCTTTACACTGAAAAGTTCCAACCATTCTGTTAAAAAAAATATTAGGGGCTGCGAATTCTCGTACTAAATACACAGTCTTTCTCAAGGTGTCTCCTTTAACTTCTCAGAAATGTTTCCCCTTAACCTTTCCTTCCTTTGAAATCTCTTTATTTTAGGTAAAATGGATTGTGAATAAATTGGGCCTTACCTCACTTTTGGCTGGACTGTGCACTGTGGGTTCGTTAAATTTGTCCAGCCTGCCAATCAGCGTTATGACATAAGAATATAATTTACATTACATAACTGTAATTCCTTCATATACAGATTACTTTTGCCTCATAGTCAACATGAGATTAAAGATCTCTGGACTGCTTTATATTTTCAGATGGCCAGCAAATGTCGAAAATGTTTGGGGCTCTTCAACCTGGAGAGGAGAAGGCTCGGAGGAGACATAGTGGCCTTCCAGTACTTGAAGGGGCCCTACAGGAAAACCAGGGAGGGACTTTTTATAAGAGCATGTAGCAACAGGACAAGGGGAAATGGTTTTAAACTGGAAGAGGGTAGATTTAGGCTTGATGTTAGGAACAAATTCTGTACTGTGAGGTTGGTGAGACACTGGAACAGGTTGCCCAGAGTGGTTGTGAATGCCGCCTCCCTGGAAGCATTCAGGGCCAGGCTGGATGGAGCTTTGAGCAACCTGGTCTAGAGGGAGGTGTCCCTGCCTATAGCAGGAGGGCTGGAATTAGATGATCTTAAAGGCTCCTTCCAACCCAAACAATTCTATGATTCCATTCTATGGTTCTCTGAAAACAGAGGTGTTTTGTTTGCTAACAAATTTACTGAAGAACAGATTCAGTGGACATAAGTGGTAAATATGAGTGTAGAATACTGCTTGTCCTGCATTTTAAGTTCCAAATCACTTTCAATCTTATATGTCTGCTGTATTATTATATTTGGAAAAGAGCAGTAAATCATGTGTTCCTTGAGGTTTTTTTGCTCTCTAATCTATTTTGTTTCACTGGGGGCCTTGGAGGAAGGTCTTTATCTGGGGTTTTCTTTTTTTTTTTTTTGATATGTGTTTCTCTTTGGTAAAAATAGTTGACAAGAACTTTTGGTCTTTCTTTTGTTATTGTTTGCACAGATTACAAAGGAAATTGTGAAAAGGTTTTGCTATTGTATTTTGGGTAGGATAGTCTTGCCAACGTTATTAAAATTGGGTTAGGTTGTTGCATGATGTTCTCCAGAAGGCTAACCATTGAAACCTAAGTGAAAACTGGATGAAGAGCAGAATGTTATTCTATGTCAGATACAGCATCGGTGGTCTGTGACATGCACAAACTGGCAGATGACTTATGGATGAAACATGAGATGTTATTTTCTTCTCGCAAACTCTGCATTAGTGAGATCCTCTTTTTCCAAAGGACTGCTTCCTTGCATCTTGTAAAAAGTACTATGGTTGTGATAATGCAAAGTTTATTTATTACCCGATTCCATTGCCATGGTATAAATGGAAAAGGTTGGTGACTGTTATTCCTTTTGAGGATTGGGTTGGAGACATTCTATTTTCTCTTCCCACTGTGGTTCACAAGGCCTCAGTGTGATTGTTCTGTAAGGCCAGTGTTCAAAAGTTTGCCTGACGTGGTGCTTGAGTGACTCTGATTTCATCTGTGTAGGGAGGTAGAAGCTGGCAAGGACCTTTGGATTCATTTTGTTTGGTGAAGGTCTGTACAAAAGATTCATAGTGGACTTTCAATATAATAAATTTGTGAGCAGAAAGACAAAGATGATCTAAGTAAGTAAAACACAAAATGCAGGTGCGTTATTGGCAGGTGTCTCTCTCCAATTTAGGAGAGAGGCAAGGTTCTTTTGATAAGTTGTGCCCGGCGTGAGATTAAGAAGAAAAACATTCAAATGTTAATCCGACCAGTTTATTAGAAATAATAGACAGCTGAGGGGATGGGGAAGGGAGAGCGGTGAATATCAAAATTAGGGTGCTGGGGACGGGAAAGCGGGCGATAGGAAAGGTGGAAAAAGGCAAGAATGATGTAAAGGCAGGGAAAGTCACTCCTGGATGCAGCAGCGTCCTGTTGCACATTGTTTCATTGGTCCGGGGAAAAACAAGTGTAGGGGAGAGCAGCAGCAGAGTGGCAGGCCGCAAGCAGCAGATTGGTGCAGCACAGAGCAGGCAGTGGAAAGAGCAGCGGGGTCTCAGGGAACAGCGTGGTCTCACGAAACAGAGTCTCGAGCAGTGAGGTCTCGCGGAGCAAGCCCAGGTGAATCCATTGGCAGCAGCAGGACAACGATGGAGGAATCTGAGGCCAGATACCTAGTTCTTCAGCATGCAGGCATCTTCTTCAGCATGCAGGCTTTCACGTAGTGAGGCATCTGATCTCAGAAAACCTCCTTGTTCATGAAGTGAGGCATCTGATGTCAGAAAACCTCCTTGTTCACGAGGTGAGGCATCTGATGTCAGAAAACCTCCTTGTTCACGAAGTGAGGCATCTGATGTCAGAAAACCTCCTTGTTCACGAGGTGAGGCATCTGATGTCAGAAAACCTAAACCCATGGTTTGTCCATGCTCTTTTTATCCTACTTCTTCCCAGCCTACGTGACATTCCAGGGAGGCTTGGGTCAGAGTCATGTGAGTACCTCGGAGATGGCCATCTTCCTTGAGATAAGCTCACACAAAAAGACCACTTTAGGGCCATTCATCTGCAGCTTATCTCTCTCTCATTGCCCCTGGACTTGTCCATCACCCTCAGACAAAGGATTTCTCATCCCCTGCCCAGGGCTTGCCTGGACTTGTCCATTTCAGCAAACTTTTGAGACAATAGTGTAAAAAAGCATGGCCTCTTACAGCAGGCATGAGTAACACATGACTAACACAATTGTGTTAGTCTCTTGTCTTTCTGGGGATCCCTTTCACCACTGATCCTCTGTGTATCTGTAGGAAGCAAACCTTCAGATTTTACCTTTGTGTGTGTGTGAGTGTGTGAAATTTCTTATCCATTCTAGAGAGGAGAAGCTTTTCTATCTGTTTGTTGCAGGCAATTCTTCAGTCGTTTCTTATTTTCTTATTTTTTAGTAAAAATGTACATGTGAGTCTAATCTTGATCTGAGCAAAAATAAATATTTTGAAAAGGTGAAAATTTGATTAAATGATCTAGCTGCAAGCTAGAAGGAACAGGATGGCAAAGATATGAAACAGTAACTGATCAGTTCTCAATAGATAAAGATAATGTTAATTAAATGAGACACTGAGACAAAGAAAAATTCAGGACTCGAATAAGAAAAATATCTAGGTTTGGCAGATTTGAATAGGTGCTTAGGAGTATCGTATATGTATTGCACAGTGATACATAAAAGATACTGTTTTTGTATTTTCCTGCTTTAACATCTGAAATAGGAAATGATTTCTTTTTTTTCCTAGTTTGGCAAATTCACACTTTCAGAATTCTGACACATTGTGGTTTTCACACATCCCTTAAAAAACAGTTGTGCCACATCAGAACTTCACCATTTGCATTTTTTTTCTGTCTTGCATAGATCCTAATGAAAATAAAAGAACATCAAAAATAAGTTTTCAAAATTAACTGGTATATAAGGCTTGGGAAAGAACTTTGAGTTTAAAAGATGCAGCTTTCCTGAATGATGCCAGTAACAGCTGTAAGGTCTCACAGGGCAAATCACTCTGTTTCTTCAATAACTGTTATTCATTCAATGTTGTTCAATGAAAATGTGTCATATTCTGGGACAGAAAGTATATATAAGGTGGGACAGAAGGTATTTATTTGGGGGGTGGTTGGCAGCACATGTGAGAGTGCTTGAGTGATTTTGGCTGACATAAAGCTTTTGGGAATTCAAGTTGGACTGTAGCAGGAGGTGCTGGGGAATTTTGCCTAGATGAAAGGGAACAGTTGAGTATAGTAGTAATCAGAAAGCTGTAAAGGAGTACTGGTTTGGAGCAGGAGGGGCTGTTGGTGCCAGATGTGTATTGCACTGAAGAAGGTAATGTGACAAATATGGGTATATAAGGAGAAATCTGAAAAAGACCCCCACATTTCCTCGGTTCAAAAACCAGGATATTTTGAGAAAAAGTTAGGACTTGGGAGAGATGAGCCACCTGTAAACTAAACAGTTATTAAAAAATGCATGCTAAGCGGGTAGTAATGTAAACAGTAGTATACTTCATGCTTTAACTTGTATGATGTTGCCACACTGAATTGGATTCTTCATCCAAACAATTTATAGACTATTATTGAATAGTGTGTTCATAGTATCATAGTATCATAGTATTGTGCGAGTTGGAAGGGACCTTAGAGATCATCGAGTCCAACTCCCGGGATTCGAGCCCTCTGTGTAGCAGAGCGGCACTTCTACCCCCTGCTCCACAGGGGGGGATTCGAACCCGGGCCCCCTGGTGTTGCAAACGGGAATTCTACCGCTGCGCCACCGGAGGTGTTGTGTGAGACTGTTTACCTTCTAGGAGTAACTTCAGAGATCACTGCTGTTTCACTTGTTATTTTCACATCCTCTCATCTCTGAATCTTATTTATCAAGCCTACAGCAATGAGCTGTAATAACCTCTTATCAAATGTGAATTAATTGCCATTTATGCTATAGATTTGTTCAGTTTTCATTTTTAGACTATTTATTGATAGTTCAGTAATGCTGTACCCTCTGGAAAGGAGAAGAAAATTAGTTAGTTAGTTAGTTTGTTTGTTTTTTGGTACAACTTTGTAATATCTTTAGAAAAACTGAATACTTTATTGAATAGCTTTTTAATTTTTCAAGGTACAATGCTTGGTAACATCAGATTAATTTGTGAAGAATTGTGAATAATATCTCAGTATTTAATGATTTCTACACTTCTCCAATTAGAACCAATTAGAAAGCAAGGGACAAAGTCAGGTTTTTTTTCTGTCTGTTCAAAATCTAGATCTTTGAAACTCTAGATCTTCTAAAATAGATCTGCTCTTCATTCTTAGTCCTTAGTAGTGGATGAGACTTAACAATGTTGAAATATTTGTTTTTCCTTTGTTTTTCTTCTGCTAACAGGCCAAGCTCTGATAATAGGCGCCACAGCATTCGAGAGAGGATGTCTAGTACCAATGAGAAAGGGAGTCTGTCCATGGAGTCCACCAAGGAGACCCGGTACTGTGCTGTGTGCAACGACTATGCTTCAGGCTACCATTATGGGGTCTGGTCTTGTGAGGGCTGCAAAGCTTTTTTCAAAAGAAGTATTCAAGGTAATAAGCTGCTCAAGTGAATTGCCTTAACATTTTACACCTGAGGAAGCTACTTGAAATTGCAGCCTGAGCCCAGGACAATAACATTTATTGAGATTTTGTTAGCACTAACTTTTCTCCTATGTATGCTTAGTTATGTATTTGGTGAATGCTTCTCACAGATATGTAATATATTGCTGTTTAGACCAAGATTAATGAGGGAAAAGCAAAGCCTCTCCATTCTTTTTGGTTTCTGTATGTCTGATTATGGAGTCAGTAAAAAATCTAATTCAAAAATCAGCGTTGGATCAGGATGACCATTTTTTTAGGTTATGCATGTCTTTTTTCTGTGATTAAGTTCCTATCCAAAATTTCTTTTTGAGAATTCACTGCCAGAATAAGATTAATTCAAATTTATTGATTTCTTAATCTTAATTTAGTGCTCTTTTAGCAGAATAGTTCAACCCAAATCTCAGCTACTTGAAGATGTGAGATATCTTTTAAGAGCCAGTGTTTGAAAGGAATGTGTCCTGGATGAAATGATATTTATATTTGCCTGCAAAGCAGAGCTTTGAACTATACACAGTGGTATATTTCCCAGCTGTCTCATGACTGAAAGTATACTGTGCAAAATGTCCACTGGATTAGAGGGCATCTAACAGAAACAATGTAATTACTATGACCAAGATAATTATTTGTTATAATGCCTGTCACTCTGTGGGATGACTAAGTTTTTTCCTCTGTTTAACACACATACACACAGAGAAAAGTGTAGGGACTAAGTATGCTTCTACTAAAAATTGTATTCAGTATCTCTGGGAATAAAAATGAAACACAGAAAGAGAAAACCAGCAAAATGTTGTGAGTTAGGCAGGTTTCTATAGTTTTTTACATCTCTGGGTGATATTTGCATACAGAAATTCCTGTTGCTCTTTTTATGAAGAAAACATAGCAAGAAGCAGTTTTTGCCTTGTATCAAGCAATAGGTGTGAATATTACCTGTCTTGTTGCAAGACTGCCACTGAGTTAAATAAGATTTGCAGCATTCCTCTCCAGAACTTTTCTCCACTTAAAGAAGAAAGTGAAATACTGGCTTTGGAGTAAACACTGATAAATTGAATGCCAGTGATTAGTTAGCAGTTACCAGTATTTCTGCTTTTGAAACTTCTTCTAAATGGTTTGTAGAAAAGAGAGTAGTTACAACAGAGGATGATAATAAGAGAGACTGGGTGGAGAAAGAGTGAAGTGCTTTTCTCTTAACATCAGAAGGACATATTTAATAGTAAGGTAAGGAGAACAGCTCCATAATTTGGATTTTTTTCATTATGAATTCCCTGACTGAATCTGAATAATGTAGAATTTTGAAATTCTGTCCTTGCACTTGAATTGAACTAAGCCACCTTACCCATAACACATTAGTTTTTAATGCCTTCCTTGTTTCCTATTTTATTATTATCATTTTTAACAATACTAAATAGGCAGGAAATAATTGTTGCATCTCTTACCTGTGTGACTTGGTCTTGGGTGATCCAGCAACAAAACGAAAATTGAAAGATTTAGTTATGAAGTAACCACACATAGCAGATATTCAGCTTTTGGACATATGGATAAAGAAATTAATCTGACTCTTTCATTGAGTTCCATTTTTCTATATCAACACTTGTGTGATTCTGCCCTAGTTTCTTTGTAAATAAGTCTTCAAGTCCTCAACACCAGATCTATTGTTTGTTTATGCAATAATACACACTTTTAAGTAAATTCAGATCTTGCTTCTTTACATACACTTGATATAATTTTTAAGTAGTCAGTCATAGAATGTAAAGCTTAGGTTGTCGGTGTCCTATGAAATGGTTCTCTTAATCACTAACTCATGTTTGCTCTAATATAAGCCCACTCCTTGCATTTTCCCTTGTTGGTACAAAGCAGAATTATTGTAATGACCTTTTACATAGTTGTACTGTTATCATATCTTTCCTCAGTCTTCTATTTCTTTAGACTAAACAAATTCATTTCTTTCAGTAGAACATGTCTTCTAGACTTCTGATCCTATTTGTTACACTCCTCCATACTTCCTTCAGTTGATCCACATCTTCTTGGATGACAGCTGTCATAAGAAATGACATCCACTAATATCAAGACTAATATCAAGAAAATAGCTAAAGGATATGAGAACTTGTAAGACAGTTGTCATCATTTGGTCATAGAGAGATTAAAAGGCCTTTAAAATAGATTTTGAAGTCATAGATACCCAGTCTTGATAAACTAAGGGATATATATATATGTATATATATTCTTAAATTTTCTGCTGGATTTGGAAGAGACATTTGCTTTGGCAGTTGCACATTTTCACTGAACATGCATACAGTTTAAAGAAGTGACCAATTTTGAAACTGAGCATAGATGAGAAAACCTACCATTTACCTTGCCAGGTGGTAATAATTTTAAAGAGGTTGTGGTTAGGATATTTAGCAATAAATACTACGGAAGAGTAGAAGACTTCATGGGGTAAATATTGTTTAATCTGTATTGTATTTATGATGTGCATTCCTAAAAAAGGGACAAAAATTTCCTTGGAATCATATAATTAAACCACAGTGAGGTAAAGAGGACATTTTTGTATAAACATTTGTATCACTTGTATCACATTTTCAGCACATACTTCTATTGCTGTTTTAGTGTGTCTTTAAATGCAAGGGAACCACACTCTTCTATTTCCCAATACATATACTGATATATATAACTGGTCATTTTTATGGTTTTCATCAGTGATTTCATAGTAGAATTGCCAAAGCAAGGACTGATATTCTCAATGCATAATAGTAAAAATATTCCATGTTCTTAATGGAACCACAGGAAAAAAATGAGTGAGTACAGACACAAAAGCACTGTATGGGGTAATCAGTTTTCTTCACTATGTAATATTATCCTCAGTGGTATCAATCTTTGGATTATTTACCTGTGTAAGTTAACAACCAAAATTTTGAGAAAAATCACATGTACACTGGACTACACTGGACTGGAGATGGGTAGCTTCATTTTTATCCAGATAGTTTGAAATAGCTCTACAGATATTTTGTGAAATTTATCTACTAAATTATCTTTCTTTTCTGTCAAATGCTGAAAAGCTAGCCTGAATTAGTAATTGTCTTTCAATACCTCAACTGAAATTAGGTATTTTTATCAGTGCTCAATTATGTTTAAACAGCAGATGGTTGGTGAAAATCTCAGTTTCCTCTTGAATTTGCCAATGCCAGTTTGTTTCCTTAAGTCATAAAATAGATTTGGGGACTTTGGTTTGGGAAAGCATTGTGCAAGCTGCTATTAATGTATAAAGTTTTATGGGAGGAAAAAAATCATACGACAAACATACATCAACATCACTGTGTTGCTTGATGGTTGATATAAGAATACGTTATTCTTTGAACAGCATATGTTTCTTTTGGTAATGTAGGTGGTCAACTGATTGGAATCCAGAGGCATAACAAGCCATCACATCACAACACACTGTACTTCTCTATTAAAATATTTATTAATTTTCAAATCACAGGGGGCCAGTAGCTCATTAAGTCCACTCAATATAAACTTTATATGCTCTTTGTTTACAGAACCCAGTAGCTTAATGGAAGTAAATCTTTTATAACATTCCTAGCCTTGATCTGTAGACTCAAGAGCTTTCTTACAGTGACTGCTAGTTCTAGTGATTTGTCTTCCCATCTGCTAAAAAATTTCTTACTGATTTAGATAACTTTGTCTTTTAAAAAGCATCCACAAAACAGTCCAAAAAGTACCTAGTATAACTTCCCAATGGGAAGTTCTTATAACTTACGTTTTGTTCTTATAACTTAAGTTGTTATAGTCAAAAAATCATGGTATCTTAAGTGAGATTCAGTTCTTGAGTTGCTCACCATCTATCTTTCTGTTTGCTGAGTAACTTCCTTTGTCTTTAGGCCTTTTCTGATTCCCCCACAATAACCTCTTTAAAATCGAGAAAGCAGAATTGGATGAATTATTTCAGCGTTAACTTTACAAATGCTATTTACAAATGAAAAATTCCCTTGTGACTCACACATTCTTTTCCCCTCTTTCTAACTCTCTTGTTATTTATATAGCCACCAAAGGGGAAACAAACAGGAAGGAATTACTCTTAACATCTCTGAGCAGAGTCCAACAAATGCCTGTGTTTATTGGTCTGAGGACCTGCAGAGGGAGAACAAATGATTCAGAAAATTGAGAGGTAACTCAGTAAATTGAAGGGTCCTAATTTCCATTTCCCTGTCTCTTTCATAAGCCTTTCTAATTGTTTTCAGGTGCACCTTGTCTGCATTTCAGGTGCACCTCTTTACAGCTGTATATTGAGATAAAACTCTGGGAAATTTCACAAATGTTCAGTTAAGAATTACTTTGTAATGCAAGACAGTACCAGCCTGGTAAGTGCATGTTGGCATCTGAGGATGAATAACCATGATGAGGGGTTCCAGAAGATTGTCTTGAATCACAGAGATAGAGTGGTCTTTGAAGTATAGAATTCTTGAAGCTGGGAAGTAATTTAGTTGTGTGGCTTATGGTTTGATTGCAGTTAACAGTTTTGTCTTCTGAACTTAAAGGAGGAGTTTTGGCAGTGGGCATGGAGTATTATCAATTGTTTTAATTTCACAGCGATAGCTTGACAGAGCTGTATTCTTTTGAAAGTATGTAGTTCAAATTTTAGTGCTAGGAGTGATGGCAAGGCATACATGTTTTCTTCTGAGATGGCTAGATTTGCATTGGTAAAACATGCCTAATAAGTGGACAGTTAGGTAATACTACAGTACAGCATTTGAAAGATTACCTATTTGAAGGGTTTTTGAAATATTCCCTTTATTTTTCTGGTATTTCTTTGTGTTTTTATGGTATTTTTGTAATCTGATAACAGTTACAAATGCTATATTGACTCTGAAGCCAAGAAGACAGAACCCCCCCAAAAAAACTGCTTGCATGTTGATTCTATGAGTTGTCAAGTAGAAAGAGCACAACTACAGAACACAAGTCTAAGTGAGACTTGCAGAGGCAAATACAGTAAATAAACAGAGGGCTGCACAGCGGTATCTGATCTCAGGGTTGAAAACACACAGTTCCAGCTAGAGAGGTAGATGATGGTTAGAAGTCTAGAAAATGTGTACTTGAAGAAGATAGAAGGATTTTGCCATTGACAGTTCTAATGACCTTTGATAAGTCAGCTTCATCTGAAACTTGTTTTGCTTTATATTTGTGTTTGTGGTCTCAAGTTAAAAACATGCTCTGATTGTAGCTCTCTAATGTGTGTTTTGAATATCAGAATTCTAACTGATGTTTATTCCTTGTTTCAAGAAAGTGTATGTTGAAAGTCAAGTGTCAATGCTTCCTTTTTCCCAGTCAATCTATTTTGAAGTGGTACTGTTTCAGTGACTTTTAAATACTGCATTCAGCATGGATATGGCAGTGATTTAAGATGGTTGCATCCAAGACGATTCCTTATTTTTTTATGGTCTTAGCAAACCATTGGGTTGCAGTAGACCTTGAAACCTAGTCCATTTTTCTGTCCTGTGATAGGATCAACTGTTGCTGATTACTTACATGTTTATTTAGCTGCTTCTTTAAAACCTGTCCACTGATCCAGTATTTATCTCTCCTTACCTTTGAAGGCTACTATGACATCTGAGTCTTCCTTCTTCCAAGTTAAGTTCATCCCTTGTTTTTCTGGCTACCATGCCACAGGAAAAAAAGTTGTATTTTCCTTTGTGTTAGTCTACATATCACCAAAGACTGTTACGACACTTTTAAAAAACACATCAGTATCATAGAATCATAGAATGGCCTGGGTTGAAAAGAAGTACAATGATCATGTATGGCGGTTCAGCAATCACCCCTGCCAACTCCCTCAGCACCTTAAGATGGAGCCTGTCCTGTCCCATGGACTTGTGTCAGTCCACATGGAAGAGGAGCTCTCTAACCATCTCCACCCGAATCACTAGGGGTGTATTCTGCGTAGCATCCCAGTCTTCCTGATCAGGACATAAAGTGCCCTGAGGATAACTGTTCTGCTGAGTTCTGAAGGCGCTGAGGACCTCAGCCTTTTCCTTATCCTCAGCTTTCACCCTAAATGAGAAACATACTTCTACCTCAAAACCTTTTTTTTTTTTTTTTTTTTTTTTTTTTTTTTTTTTTATAATTTTAGACAAGATAGTAAAATAGGATGTATGTTTTTTCCCTGGTGACATAAAAACAAAATAAATACAAAAATAAAAAAAATCTTGACCAATCTAGATCCCAATCTCTAAAGTCTGGCAAGGAATATGACATCTAGTTTCTGTTTCCTTATCTGAAAAATCACAGTTGTCTTAAAGCCTTGGCACATGATTAAACCAACTGCTGTGTTTAAGGAAAAACTCCCACAGTGTATTACTTACAGCCACTTCAATAGGATCTCTTCAGAGACAAAATGCATTTTCTGACAGAGGCATAGGCAAGCCATGGCTATCTTATTCCTGTAGATTTTTAATGATATCTCTTGTATTTTTAGCTTCAGCTTATTTGAGTTAAAATGGGAAGAGAAGAAATTCCTCTAGAGAAAACTCCCACAAACAATATGAAGAGGCCAAGAAATAAAAACAACTGTAAATTACTCTTGTGCATTTAAAATCCAACAGTTGTTTGCCACAAGAAAATTAGCATATCTCTATTTTTATTCTAGGCATAACTTCAGAATATGTTTTCTCATGGGCCTACTGAAGAAATTTAGGTAGACTCACTTTATATTTGGATCCTTGGTAATTGAATGTACAGTATGCAAGGAGATGTAGTGTACTTACAGTACTACCTGTAATTGAAAATATTCATTTAAAAAAAAGTTATAACAGTCTTTAACATCAGTACTCTGACAAAATCTATTCGCTGACTTTAAACCAATTTTTTGTGCAGAATTAAACCTATTTATGGTCCTCTTTCATTCAATTATACATGAAGGCTGCTCTGAAAGTAATGCCTCCTATTTTATTATATTGGCCCACACTGTATAGGCAGAGGTTGGTGGTATATCAGTATAGATTGAACCTTCCTGCCAGTATTCCATTACAGTTTGTTACCTTGTGACAGATGACAGCAGAAGGGCAATCTGACAAAATGGTTTCTGACATGAAAGTGTGTATGAAGCAAAGTGTTGTCACTGGATTTCTCCTTGTGGAAAAAATGACATCCACTGGCATTCACTGACACTTGCTGAATGTTTATGGTGTCCAAACAGTGGGTGTGGGCATGGTGAAGCAGCTTGTAGTGTGTTTCAGCGGTGGGGACAGTGACAGTGGCTACCTCCACAGCTGTAGATGTTTACAAGCATGACATACATGCTCTTGCTCATTGCTGGCAAAAATGCATAGGTAATGGTGCTGAATATGTTGAAAAGCAGTGGTTTTTAACTGAGAATTTCCTCCATCAAATGGCATTACAGTGCTCTTTTTATCTGTTGTAGTTTCCATGGAAGTAAAGAGGAAGCATTTCTTTCAGAGTTTTAAACATACACACTTTGCTGGAACTACTAGATACAAGTACACTGATGCTTAAATGTTCTGCTGACTGTAGTAACGCTTAACTTTAAAGAAATATGAAGTGTTTTGTTGACTGAAGTCCTCACAGATAAATCATCTTCCCACTCTGATTCAAGCATGCTTGACTGTTGCATACACTGCATGTATCATGAGAACACTTAGTCTGATAGTGATGTGAGTCTCTGAATATAAACACTAGGTGTTTGACTCATAGTGACTAGAAGGACTCAGAGTGCATATCTAACAAGAAACAGCCATGATTATGACAGGTCAAGTGAGGATAAGCTGAAAATCATCCTAATTTCAACCATTATTTTCTTGTAAACATTTTACTTCCTCAGCCTTGCTTCCTATTATATTGGGTGTTATCATATGGATCTTGATCTTTTGCCCCGTTCCAGAAAGACCTTAGCATAAAATAAAGAGCTGTAAAAGTACTTAATTTTGCTATTATTTTAAAAGGTAGAATGTGCAAGATATATATAAAAAAACACAAACCAATTCCTCCAACCAAAAAAAACAAACCCAATTCCTCCAACATCTTCCTTAAAGTCTTTCTTCGTTAACTGATGACAGTGCAAGTCATACAAATGTGTGGATTAAGTAGTACAAGTAACAGAATGTAGTAGAATAAGTTATGTCATTTAATATGTAAGACAGTAAACTCTCTATCTTTAATCTTGTACAGGATATCTGATAATTTATTTTCAGAAAAGCGACAAATCGGTAAGAGCAGGGAGTCCAAGTGCTTCCCTTTATAAGTACCAGTGATCATTAAAGACATTTCTTCATTTCAGTATTCCTATGATACCAATGATTTTTATGGTCTAATTAGTTTCTCCTGTAGCCTGCATTCTTTTAGTTCCAGTTTAGTTCAGTTCTTTTAGTACCATTAAAAGAAAGTGTAGGGCAGCTGGACACCTATTGTGTTCCACTCTTCTATTAATGACTCCAATCAGTGAGGAATCACTTCTAATAAGATGGATTGCTCAGAATCTGCATTGCCAAGAGATGAGCTTTAAGGATAAATGATAAAGTGGAAAAACTAAAAATACAGTATGCCTCAGATTTTTTTAAATTACTTAGAACTGTAAGTCGTCTTTGGGTTTTACCTATTCCATAATTACATTATATCTTTTCCCATGTTGCACCATCCCAGTCTTATCTGTTCTTTGCAGAGGAACTTTCTTCTCTGATTCCAGTGACTGAGCACTTGTTATCAGATGGTAACGTGAGGAAGCTGAAATGGTTCCTTCATTCCTTCCTCCCTGCATGCCTTCCTTACCTTCCTCTGCTTCCTCTACTTCTCTGATTCATTTGATGATCATTGTACTGTATGCTCTAATTATCTAATATTTTCTTCAAGTTGCCTTCCCCCCCCCCCCCCACACACACACACATTGTTCAATCCTAATGAAAGACTCACTGGTTAAATGAAATTTAAAAACGTGAAAAGTATTAAATACAGTATTGTCTTCCTAGATGTACAGTCACTCTGATGTCTAAGCAATGACATTAGCTATGGTATTGTATTGATTTCAATAAGGATTGTAGATGGATTACAGTTAGGATTGTTTTACATGCTGTTCTAAAAAAACAAAATCCATTTTTGAAAATTTGAAGTTGGAAAAAGGAAAAAGAGGTTGAAATCAAATTAGAAGGTTATCACCTGCATAAGAACCATGAAAAAGGATGAGTTGAACCTTATGAAAGATCAGCTGGTCCAGTAAAAGTGTTACAACACATTTTTGGTTTTGACCAAAGTGGGAATATTTGTCTGCTTTTCTTACAGAGGGTTGCAAGGTGATTTCAGTGCCTGGAAATATTCCATTTCTGAATTTACATTTTAGCTTTACTAGAATGGATAACCAGTCAAAGCTTTTATTTATTTGTGAAATATTATTTCAGCCTCTTTCTCACCTTGTTTCAGAGCTCAGCTTATAAAACAAGGCAATTGGTTGAGGACAGGTACCACAGCTTTTGGTTTTTTTTTTCCTGCTGTTAAGTGTGACCTAATAAACACGCATTCCCCAAAAAGTACAGCTTTAACTTTTTTCTTCTTTTCCATGTAGATATTGTATTTTCATATGGTTGAGGCTGTTTTCTTATTTCTTGATTTTTTTCACCCCAAATGTGAAAAGTCTTGAATTAGATATATAACAGCCTGTATCATACTCAAGGAACTGAAAATTAAAATGCTCTCTCATGCTGAGGTTGAGTTGCATCTCTGTTCTTTATCCCAGTCCAGGAAAATATACATACATACAGTTAGTAAATAATAATTCTGTCTGAGACAATATATAATAATCTGTCTATAATAACAAGTTTACCATTCAGCTACTTATTTTGATTGGATCCCATTTTTTGTAGCATTAGAGAACAGATGTTCCTGGGGTAATCCGATAGTCATTTTTACCCTATTTTCTAATTTGTAGTCAAGGATAGACGATTTGATGAGACCAAGGCCTCTGTCAAACCTCCACCTTACTCTACCTCAAGCTGATCCCTTGACCTGAAAGAAGGAACAAACAGTTCTGCAGTAAAATTGTTTCATTTTGTGCTGTACCTTAGTTGCATTTAGATGAATACTAAGCACCAATAAGATTATTTTGGATAGTCTTTTTATCCTTGCTGAACTTTGTCTATGGCTGGAAAATAATTTAATACCAGGCTTGAGTGTATATTTGATACTTATTTATAAGGAAAAAAAAAGAAGGGAGTTTGTTGGCATTAACAAATAATGATACACTGAAAACTTTTGTAGGAAGAATTGAGGCACAGAGCATAATAAAGAAGGAAGTGAAGATCTGAAAGACAAGGTGCTGGTATCAAATTTAGTTGCACCAGATGATAATAGAAGAATTTGTCATGAAAAAAAGTGTTTTAGCGTGTATCAGTGTACAAACAATTAGGGAGTGGATTTAGGGATTGATTTATCCCTGATGTACAATTAAATTAATATTTTTTGCCTCTAATTTATGTTGTATTTCCTTTCCAAACTGCCCCAAATCTTGGTAAATGTCTAAAAAAGCTCTGTGGATAGGCCTTTTCCATTCTATAAACCTATAATCACAAACACGCAGATCACAGGACATTTCTCAAACTAAGAACAAGGAATTCAAGTGACTTTTTCAATATTTATCTGCTCTTTTTTTTTTTTTTTTTTTTGTGGCTGCTTTGATTGCTAATTTTAAAAAATTATTCTGTAGATGTTTTCATTTTATGAATACATTTTGAAATATTTTGAAGAACTTGTGTATAAATGTGAGTGTGCTGTGAATTTTTAGCATTATTAACATCTTTTTGATAGATAATGACAGTAAAACTACTAAATGCTCAGTTAATTATATGATAATGTATTATAGGTAGTTTGTAATGGCTGTTGTTTAGGATCATGTGTAACTGTGTCCTTGTTTTCTCTCTGGTTTTACAGGGCACAATGACTACATGTGTCCTGCCACTAACCAGTGTACTATTGACAAGAACAGAAGAAAGAGTTGCCAGGCCTGCCGACTAAGAAAATGCTATGAAGTGGGAATGATGAAAGGTGGTATGTACACTGCAGTCAGCAAATCCTCAGCATTGGTGTCTGCCTTCCTGTCTTTTAACTTCATTGGACAGATGATACAGTTCCTAAGCAGGATTTATTTTTTTCTGAGCTGAAGTGTATTAAATCAAAAAACATCTAAATAAAAAATAAAAGCATCTAAAATCCTATGTTTTTATTCTCAGCCAAATTTACATCAAAATTTATAGAAACTTGGACTTTGATGGACCTATGATTCTTTTGTTAATATTTTTAAAGCATGATTTTTTGGGTCTCTGTTGGTAGAAGCCAGATTGTTATGAATGAAATGTAACTCAAGATTTTGTAGCATTTTGCAGTTCAGTGTGAAAAGCACTGGTAATCTTAGATCAGTCCATATTTGTTAAAAAAACAGCAACAATAACAAAACAAAACCTGTGAGTATTCAATACTTATTCATTCAGTCCTGGAAAAGAAAGTTAGTTCCTTTATTCCAGTACCATCCACATACTATTGTGAATTTCAACAAAACTGATAGGCTCGCTTCTTTTATGCAAACTGGACTAGATGCCAATTTATTGGAAGACAGATACGTACTAATGATGTCAGAGAGGAAGAATAAGTCAATGAATGCCTAGGCTGAAGTGGTATGTCACTGAATTATTTTATACATATATTCAGTCATAAAATGTTGGAGGCAAAATTAGAAATAACTGACAATGCAGAATAATAGCCATAGTGTGTTCCTAGATGGAAGAGTTCTTTTTGTAAAATATTTTTGGATTCATCATGATACCTGCTTTTCTCCTGTGTGTTACAGTAATGTGTATTTCATAGAATCATAGAATCATTAAGGTTGGAAAAGACCTCTAAGATCACCTAGTCCAACTGTTCACCTGCTTCCAATATTACTTACTAAACCACGTCCCCAGGCATTACATCTACCCTTTCCTTAAACACCATCAGGGATGGTGACTTCACCACCTCCCTGGGCAGTCTTTTCTATTGCCTCACCATTCTTTTGGAGAAGAAATTCCTAATATCTAATCTGAACCTTCCCTAGTGCAACTTGTGGCTTTTCCTTGACCCATCACTAGTTGCCTAGGATAAGTGGCTGACCCCCAACTTGCCAGTGTCCCTTGAGGGAGTTGTAGAGGGCAATAAGGTCTCCACTGAACCTCATTTTCCCAGGCCTAAACAATCCCAGTTCCCTCAGCTGCAATATTTGACAATTTGACAACTGACAATATTTGTCAAAAGCAGAGAGAAGTCAAGTCCCAGAGAATCAATATTTCAGATGAACAGGAAATCATGGGAAACATTTGCTCTAAAATGGAAGAAAACCTTGTAATAGACTATTAAAGATTCACATTGCTTCATTGTTTTTTTTAATGAGGAGTATTCACTAGCTTTATCAAAATCTATTTTAATGCAAAAAAGCATTAAGCAGTAAGTGTTCAGAAGGAAAAGAAACAGAACACATTTTATGGGAGGAAGGAGCTAATTGCTAATTTATTTATTTATTTATTTATTTATTTGTATACCTAATGTTTACTATGTTTACTTATTCCACAGTAAACAACCATGTGGGAGCAAAAGAAAGGAGTACCTCTTCATGTCTGTACTTCACAGATCATATAGTGGTTTATAAGTCCAGTATAAATCCAGTCCTTGAAGTTGACTAAGATAGGTTTGGGAATCCTGGAAGAAAGATTAAATGGGAAAATGTAAAGGTGTTGCTGTCCTTTGATGTTGCATATGCATTTTTCTCAAATCAAGAATTAGGGAAGAGCTGAGACTGATGTCATTACTCTGTGTGTTGTGATGTAGGCATTTGGAAGATGTTAAGTCTTTTTTTAAATTTTAATACTTGACTGTAGCCATGTTTTTCATGAAGTTGTGTATCTGTAGCTTTTTGTTTCTTCCTTAATATCATGGTGAATACTTTTAAAGTCAAATTTATGCAATCATTATGACAGCTATGGTCTGGAGAAATGAAGGTTTCAGACAAAGCAAACTAATATAAGAAAATGTAACGCATACATTTACCATGCAGCCTATTCCAGATAAATCATTAAAGTATGTTAAGATACATCATTACGTTTTATGATGATTCTGTTACGTCTATCATTGGCATATTTCCATCCATTTACGCTTGTATGTGTTTAAGTAATGACCCACTCTACCAGTCTGATTTTTTTCCTGTCTGTAAACATAAAAGCAAACAATTAAACTTGCATGTTGCAAACAAGGAGAATAGATATATAAATTTTGCCTGCTCCTATAGGACCACAGATAATACACTGAAGTTTACCACTGGTTCATAGGTGAGAGTTAAAGAATATGTTTTTTATGAAACCTGCAAAAAAATTCTGGAAATCCTTGTTCGAGGTGACAGATTTGGCATGCTTGCAGAAATGTTCAAGGCAGGTAAAGTTTTGCAGGATAAAATAAAGCATTCCGGGAGACGGCAATTCTTACCTCCAGATAGTTCTTGATAATTGTCGTATTTCTCTCACAGGAAGATAAAAGTTAAGTGCTTATTTTTAGTATGCCATCTGGTTAACTTCTGAACTTTTGAATGCTTTTTGTTGTTGTTGTTGTTGTTTTGATTTGTTTTCCCAGCAGAGTTGTCTCAAGCTGAAAGATCTCTTGCAAATCTTATATAAACATTTCTGAATTATACAGCATTCCTTAAAAAACTTAGTTTTCTTGGTAGAAATTTAATTTTAAATTTAAATAGTTTATTTTGTTTGTATGAAATAATTTGTCTTGTTGAAAAGGATTAGTTGGATCGCACATTTGGAAAAAAAACCAAACGTAATATATCACTTTTATATTTACCTCCACATTTGTTAGTTACATGGATTTTGCTATTGATCCCAGCTTTTAGACACAGATGAATACTTCTGTAGCCTTTCTTTTCTCTGAATGAATCTCAGTTTTCCTTTTTCTCTGAGATTCCTTAGCTGAGATTTCTTACTAGATCATGTCTTTATCTATTGTTTAACTTCTGAGCAATAGCTGATATTATTGAATAACAATAACCATGAGGAAAACTAGGTAAATTATTGTTTCATTGTTTCTGCGTAAACTTCAGTTATTTAACTGTAGTTCCTGTGTTTCTGAGGTATTACTTCTGGAAAGTCACTTAATTAAATACAGTATTTAAGAAGTTTATGTATTTTATTTTTAACAGAGTAGACATCATTGAAATATCTTTAGGCATTCTTTTTAAAAATTGGAGGCTTCAAGTGGCTCTTGAAGTCAACTGTAAGAACATTTATTTATGAGATTGTGTGGAAAACTATTTTTTTCACTCAGCTTTTCTTTAGTGTTTCAAAAACTTCTTCCAGTACTGAAGATTTTTTTTCCTTTCCTCTTACATTTGTGCTTCTTTCTGCATCAATTATTGTGTTGCTTGGAGATACAATTAGACTGATAGATATTCTCTGCTGATGTAATTAACATCTGAGTCAGGGATTATAGCTGCTAGATTTTGTCCAAGCTTTTTCTGAATAAGACTTTAAAATCATATGCTACTACTTAGACTATACACCTTCATGTTTGTATGTGAGGATAAAGTGTTCTCACAGAATAATCTCCTTATCATGTGCTTCTTTCTTCTGGTTGGTAGCAAGAGGGAATAGCATTGACTTTTTAAATGATATTTATGAAGATTCTTTTGTTCTGTTTTGGAGAGCTGTATTCTAGCTTAATATTTCACAGTGTGTGGGGTCCTGCATCACAATCCCAGATTCCAAATGGAGTTCTTACAGCAGTTGCAGTCCCAAAGCTTCAACTGTGTGTATGCTCCAGGTGATATCTGTTCCAATGTACATCTCCACTTTCCTGTTTTAATTACTTGACTGCAAACAGTTTCATTTTCGGAAACCAAAACCAATTTATTCTAATTTCTATTTATCAATTAAATATTTTGTATTTGTATTTCTATATTATGATAAATGGATCTGGGTTTCTAGCTCTGAGAATGCTACATTATCCCTCTCCTATAATATATGACTGCAGACTTAACATCAAATATTCTGTTGAATCAGAGCAACTTGGTGCTAATGGAATCAAAATTAACCACCATAAATGCTATATCCATTGTGAAAAATCAATTATTTCCTTGCTAAGATATTTTTAGCCACTCTGAGACTTGCACAATTTGTCAGCTGTCTTTCCAATCTTGATTCATGTGAAATGTAGTGATTGAGGATTTGAGAGCTAGATCCATCTGGTGGTCACAGATACGATTTGGGGTGCTTATTATCTTGGAATAGACTGAATTTGATGTTGTAGAGAGAAGATTCTGAGTTCAAGAGTGTCATTTCTGTGAACTATGAAACTACTGTGTAGTGAAGCCTGTATAGTGCAGTGGTCCTCCCAGAGATTATCTGGGATGCTTTCAGAGATTGCTGTAGTGCAGACCAGGAAAGAAAAGGTGGTTTTCTGTATTGGTGTGCTATAAGAACAAGCCAGATACTTGTGAAAAACTTTTACTTCTAGTCTCTGGAAAGAATAGACAAATTCCTATTTTCAGGTTTTTTTTTTTTCTTACATTCTCTTGAACTTGTTACCTGTACTACAGGTATTACTACCTGTAATGGTATGGGAATTCAGTCTGGAGAAATTCAGAGTGACAGTAGTACATAAGATCAAAAGAATTTTTACAGAGAAAATAAAAAGCACTTGGCAAATTTACCATCTGCTCAGAGAAGAAGGTTACCTTTTTTTTGGTCTTTAAATGGAGAGAGTTATGCTTTCTTACTGAATATTATATTTCCTCATGTTAAAAGCCTTCCTCTCCCCCCAGTAAATAAATATATATATATATATATATATATATAGAAAAGGCTAGAAAGTTAATAAAATAATTCTCAAGAGCAGAGGTAATCTATGTCTGATGCAACCACTGGAATGTTTCCAGGCTTTCTGGTTTTCCATGTAATTATCTTCTAATGAAATATTGTATCAAAAATAGAAATTAGTGAATGAAAGCAAATGGCTTAACAATGTGAAACTATTTTCGTTTGTCCAAAGAGAACCTTTTGGATATCTATTGGACATGCTGTTCTGTACTCAACCAAATAACTGCGTAGGGGCAGTTTGATAAATGTATTAGAAAATGTACAGTTTTAATATATAGTTGATGGACTGCAAGCGTGTACTCAAGCAGCATTTGAGGAGAAGTTTTGTGTGTTTAGAACAGCCTCTTGGAAAAGAAGGTGAAGTTAAATCCTAGCTTTTTAGTGAAACATGAACACTTTTGCAAATATGTTTTATTTTCTCATTCCAGGCTAGAAGGAATACTAGGAGGGATCTTTGTCTGCTCAAAGCAGGTTAAACACTGCATTCAGAATAAACTGCTTAAGATTTTTTTCCAGTTAGTTCATGAAAATCTCCAAGGGCAGAGATTTTACAGCCCCATCTGACAACCTGTTTTGTGCTAGTTTATAGCTATCCATCAGCTACCTGTTCACCAGTACCTGAGGTGTTTTTCAGCAGAGCTCCACTTAATCCTTTTGGCCTCCAGCTTGTATTGGTAATGGGGGTTGCCTCTACCCAGATGCAAGATCTGGAATTTGGATCTGTTGAACTTCATGTGGTTCACGTGGGCCCACTGCTCAAGCCTGTCCAGGATCCTCTGGGTGGCATCCTGTCCCTCTGGTGTTCTGACCTCACCCACAGCTTGGTGTCATCAGCAAACTTGCTGAGGGTGCACTTGACCTCACTGTCAGTGTAATTGATTATGATATTAAAGAGTATCAGACCCAGTGCTGACCCCTGGGGGACACCACTCATCAATCATGATTGATGTCTGATATTCAAAAGGATTCATTGTGAACCCAGGAATGTTTATGGATTCACTGTAAAGACTATACAGAAATGAGGCTGCTGCTATCCTTATTCTGGCCAAAACTTAGTATGATTTATGCAGGAGTGTCAGCACTGAAAGTGATTCAATTGAATGATGGATTAATTGAACTTCTGTTGCTTCTCTTGTACGACTCTTCTAGTACTCTTTAAAATGTGCTATGAAGAAAAAATGAATGCCAAAATACATATTAGGAAGTAGCATGCCTTGCACCTTTATCTCTAATTAGCAGATCATTAGTTCTCAAGCTGTGAATTATGAATAGTCATTACAGACCATAAATTACATTTATCTGATTGGTATCAGCATTTTTGGTCACCAGGTCTTCTTTTCATGAAAGACCACTTCTGTGATCTGCCTTGTTGCTGATGGGACACGGGGGCAATGTGATGCCTAAATTCACTTGATCACTGGGCAAGGTCAGGCTGGAACAGTCTCTTGGCAACCTGATCTAGATGTAGATGTTTCTCTTCTTGCAGGGGAGCTGGACCTTTAAGGGTTCTTTTCAACTGAAATGATTTTATGAGCAAACTAGTGGAGCAGTGGGTCCTGTACTTCCCACTGCTGCCTCTCTCTCCCTCTCTCTCTCTTTTAACAGTGGTAGCACTGATTGTAGAGAGAAAAAGTTCTGGTCTGTAAAAGATTCAGATCAATTTTTGAAACAAAGAAAAAACAAAAATTCTGGAATCATAGAATATCCCAAGTTGAAAAGCACCCATAGGTATCATCAAGTCCCTTGATTTTTATTTTTGATTATCTAACCTAAGTCATCCCAAGTTTGATTTGATATATTGGCAACCAGTCTTTATGCCAGTTGTCTTTTTTTTTTTTTTCCCATATGCTGGATGATGCACTATCATCTGATATTATCCTTGTCCAACATGATTTAATGACAAAACAGAGGAACTACATTCAGGTCCAGTAATTTGTGAAGTAATTAGACAAGGATGTGTCTTGAACTGGTGAAGGCCTTTTAAAATCTTGGTGTCAGTGAATTGTCATGACAGCGAGAGGGAAAACAAATATTGAGGTACACCAGATTCTGCTTAGCTCACTGTGATAGAAACAGAAACTTAAGAGCCTATCCAAGCCTATTTTCTGATCAATATTTGCCTAGCAGTTTGTAATTTTTTAATTATTAGCATAATATCCAAAATAATTTGTACTGCTTCTACTATTAGCAACTGGAAAGACACGTCATTTGGCATTTTTCTGTTAATCAGACACTGCCGTTCTCCTCCGCTTACTTTTTTTGTGGCTGTTAGCCTGTTGGTCAGGCCCTGTTAACATTTGTCTGATGAGAAATAATAATACTCCATGGCATATATCAACAATGATTTTAACTTCCATACCACCATCTTGTGGTATTTTACAGAAAAATTTTGCATAATTTAAATTCTAGTTGAATTTACGATCAGTTACATTCAGTAACATTTTATGGCTATCTCAGATTCTGCAATAAAATCTGTGTAATTTTATGGAAATTATTAATAAATTAAATAGCAAAGATGTAAGCAGTTATCAAGAATGTCAGGAGAGTTTCTTAAGTGTTTTGCTTCTGGCCCCTCCCCCCACTGTACTGGAAAAGCCAAGGATATAGCCCTGTCTGAGATGTCAGGCTCTAGGAGATAGGACGAATGACACAGGGACAAAAACTAGGGACAAAACTAGTATTGCAGAAACTTAAAGTTTGCTATAGTTTATACAACCCATATATGTCAAATTGCTATAATATGATAGCACTAATATATTAACACTAGGTATTGTTCTTGTATGGATATGGTAAGATCTCATTAGAGGCATTTAGGAAATTATCAAAGTCCTCAGCATTTGCACCACTGCCACTGTTGTAAATGGTACATGGAAGACAGTGATAAAAGACAAAGAGCTTCAGAGTTCCTAAAAAGACCCAATAGTATTTTTCTAAAGGCAGACTATTAAATGGTATTAAATGCAGGGTTCTGTCAGTTAAGAAAAAAGAAAAGGAAAAATAAAAAAATACACTTCTTCTCTTACTATGTGTTGTTATTATAAGAGGCAGTTCTACTAAGGCAGCAAGTACTTAAAGAACCATCAGCAAAATTAAATAACCTTTCAAAATGTGTAGTTCCTGTCTCATGTCAAGTTTAACAGAATTTGAAAATGCTATCATGGCTTGTGGCTGTTAGGCACTGTTACTTGAGACAGGTGTGTTTGTGATTAGATATTCAATTCCATTTGATGTTTTTAGATTATTTCAGTCAGTGTTTCTCATTCTCTTGATGGAGTTATTGCATTGGTAGGTAAGGGAAGAGCTGCTGACATTATCTAGCTGGAATTGTTCAAAGCATTTGGTGGATGGACTACCTACTGAGTGGATAAGGAATTGGCTCATTAGTCTCATTTGAAGAGTTTTGGTCAACAATCCGTGTCCACCAGTGACAAGTCATGATACTTTGGTGATAGTACTACCAGCATTATTTATCATCTTTGTCCTCAACATGAACAGTGGGACACTGGACTCACTCAGCAAGTTTGTAGATGACAAACCTCAGGGAGTCCAGGAAGGCCAAGTACTGGTACGGTATATCAGACAGTGCAATCCTAAGCACAAAAACAGACTGAGCAATGAGTGACTAGGGAGCAGCCCTGTGGAGAAAGACTTGGGCATGTTAATGGATGAAAAGATAAGCATGAGCTGTCAATGTGAACTTGCAGACCAGAAAACAAGGTCTTTCCTTAGATGCAAAGAAGTGTGGCCAGTGAATCAAAGAAGGTAATTCTTTTAACTCCACTCTTGTGAGATCCCACCAGATCTTGTATTTGTCTCTAAGGCTCCCAGTGTAAGGACATGGACCTGTTGAAGTGAATCTAGAGAATCAGGAAGATGATCAGAGGTCTGGGCACCTCTTTTATGAAGAAAGGTTGAGGGAACTGGGGCTGTTGAGCTTGGGGAGGGTTCTGGAGAGAAGAAAGCATTGCATTATCTAACAGGGACCTTCAAGAAAGCTGTAGAATGACTCTTTATCAGGGAGTATAGCCACTGCAGTCATAACTAAAGCAAGCCTCTGTCCATTATAAATTTATCAAGAATGTAATTATATTCCTGAAAACTACTTATGTGCAGCAGCTTTAGAGGAGCTTCCTTAAGGCCTTAAAGAAACGTTAAAAAAATACTGACTTCATCATGCCTAACAAGGTCTGTCTAAAAAGAAAAATAACTGTAAGAGGTCCTGAGGAGACAGCTACCTTGCATGCATGCATCTAAAACAATTTTTAGCTAACTGTAAAGCCAGTTACTCTCTGATGACACTCAGGTTTGCATCCATAAAGGCACTGTTGGCTTATTCACACTGTTATTTTTTGCCAGACTATTAATTTTGTGTCCTTTTATCAATGACAAAAATGATATTCATGTAAGACTGGGCACAGTCCCAGAGCTCCTCTGCAGCATTTTAGCAATTAAGTCCTGTATGAGGATACCTGAGACTGGACTTTTGATTTCTAGTCTCTTCAACTGTCAGCTTCAGATTCCCCTACTCTCCATATGGACCCTTTCTGGCATAGAAAAATCTAGAATTTCTGTGAATACTGATGTGATTACATAGCTTCTCTGCTGTAGCTGCTCTTTTCTGCATGCTCCTTTAATACTGTGGTCATCAACTGGACATGGAATCTGGCTTTCTGAAGTATGCCTTTGTAGTGATTATTTTACATTATAATATATGCTTAATGTTTTCTTCTCAGAAAGGATTAGTTTTACCAAATGCTGGACAGACCTTTTCCCTGGTGGTTTGTAATTATGGTGAGGTAGATTAGTCTCAAAGAGATAGAGAATTGCTGCAGAGAGAAGGTGATTCCACACAACTTTAAAATGCTCTTTTGATAGTCTGCTAGTCTAGTATAGCTGCTTGCTACAGCAGACTGTAAGGACAAAAGTACAGATTAGTAATGCTTCAAGGCCATGTGTGTATCAAGAAGTGGCTCTTATAATCTGTAGGCCACTAATGAAGAGCAGAAATTTGGACAAAGAGCCTCAGATTCAAAGGTTGCTCCAGACTGGTTGTTAGGTGGTAAACCTAGGTTTTGCAGTCTTTTCCTGTGCAAAAAGCTCTCTTTTCCCATCATGTTCCCACAAACCATGTTCTTAACCTGTGCGTCTTAGGAGCCACAGCTGCTGTGTTGATGAAATGGAAAGGAAGCAACAAAAGGGAAAGCCTGCATTTACTAGGAAGCCTTAAATGAATAGGAATACTCTATAGCTAAAAACTCATTTCTGAGCAGAAAGTTTTTAAATAGGAGCTTCTTCCCTGTGTTAAAAGTTATTTATTTTGCTGGTTAGCTCCAGTCAGCCATGAAACAGCACTAATATGAATGAGAGGTTATTGCTTATATACTTGTTGCCTAGAAACAGAGCTCAGGTTCTCCATGTCTGGCACTCAACCTGCCTTTACATTTTGATTTGTCAAGTTTCCAAATCTACTATGTTTCCATTACTTTCAGTGCTCAAATTGCAAACTGAATGTCTGTCAAGTATGAAGTGGGAGTTAATTTGTAGAACACTGACTATTGTGAAGATTCTCAGAGTGCTGAATACATACCATTAGTGGTACAGCTCAAAGTTACATGAGAATGAATTTTTTAGTGGTAGTTGAATTCTGATGCCCATGGCTGGAACAGTTACCAGTGCCATTATTACTACCTCAAGCAATGGAAAGATAGTGATCTGTCTGTAGATAAACATTTCCCATATAATTTACAGGGCTTCTAAAGCAGTAAGGGGACAAAAAACAAACAAACAAGCAAACAACAAAACCCACAACACCCAGATATTGTGATAGAGATTACTTTTGTCTTTGATTTATAGTATTCTTACTAATATTTAGTTCAGGAATGTGCTGCTTCTCTGATGGTTCTTTTGGCAAAAGTGGGCACAGTATTTAATAGTTAATTGACTTGTTATTTCCTTGGATTTTCCTTCTACATTTAACAGCATCTGGCAACCTACAAAACTAGGGAATCTGAAATGGAATTGAAAGGAACATAAGTATTCCTTACAGCAGAAGAAACTACTATTTATACTAAAAACATCTTCAGCTGTTTTGTTAAAAAGCAATTCAGTTGTCACGGTGAGGAAGCCAAGACTGTATCTACAAATATCGCAGTTGTCTGCATGTATCAGAGCAAGGAAATACTTGCAACCAGGAACTTTTTTGCATCTAAAGTTTTAGACTGAAACTGTGTGAAAGATACTTCTGCATACTACCCTCAGATGTCGAAGGATTACCAATAGTGGTCTAAGGGTTACTTTTAATTTTCTTACTTGCTCAAGGTATCTTTTTACTCTGTTTTTAGTCAGTAAAATTATTCTCTTATGAAAGGGGAAATAGAAATCATTGTTCTGAGTAGACAATATGGTGGTTTATAGAATATAATACTGTCTTATCCCACTGTGTGGACCTGGAACTCTGGAGTAAAATCTGCTATATCCTCTGACTGATCATCATATGTTATACTTTTGTACATTTATGAGATAGAGTTAAGAAAAGAAATTGCTTTGGAGAGAATATATCTTTATGGCCAGACTAGACTGTGATAATGCAGTATAAGGAAGGCAGTGACTTAAAAATTTTAGTTTCGTGTTGTACATTCTTCTAAGATAAATAGCTCATGAATAACCGAGCTTTACTGAATGGTATAGCCTGAAAAAAAACTGCAGATGGAACATTGCTATCACATCACAAGACAGTATATGTTGTTACTGGCTAGATATCAAAATTTCCGTAACTACATTTTGCTCACTTTATTTTTTCTATAAAATAAAATAATTATATCCCTCTTCAAATTAGAACATAGTGTCCCCAGATGATGTGTGTCATGCAATGAAAACTGCAACGATATAGATAGAAAATCATGAGAATGATGCATACAGTCATGATGTATATTAGTAAAATGTACTAATAGATAGTTAAATTTGCAAAGTGAAATTCTCAAATGTTAGAAAATGCAGAAACTATAAATTCGATGATTCTCTGACACAAAAGTATATTGGCTTGTTAGTTTTATCAAATGAGCTGGTTTTGCAGTCTTAGTGTCAAAAAAAAAAAAAAAAGGTTTTCTGAGTTTTATGAAATCCCTTCCCAGTTATTGCAAATAATAAATGTTCTTCAGATGATGCATATTCCTAAAAATTCCTAATAATGAAATTAAATATTATATAAAACTGTCTGTTGCAAATATATTTTAATTAAACAGGTTTTGAGATAATGCATATATCTTCAAATCTAAAATGCCTAACTCTAGAATATCACAAAGCAACACAGATGTACGTTTATTTGTCCTCTTCCTCTGTGAATATTCTCAAAAATTTTACTACATAAGATATGAAAGTGGGGAGTTTCAGGCACAAAAAAACTGGCTTTTGTATGGCTGAGTTTCAGTATTCACCCAATGCATTCCTAATTAAGGATTTTTTTTCTTCTTTTTTTAATGATGTGGATTTTTTAATTTGTTTTGCTTTTGTCACTTATTTGAAAGGACTACTAGAATGCTTCACTTGGTTAAAGTGTGATTCCAGAATCCCTATGCAATTTTGTTGCTAATCTACTGAATTCCAAGAGTATGTAATTGCTCTACAGTTTTGCAACCTATCTTCATATCTTAGAGGGCTGACTGGATTTAGAGATGAAGCTTTGGAAATTTTTCTTTGAAAATATTCATTGTTTAAATTTCAGTAGCTTCAGCAAGATACATAATACTTCTATTTTTGATAGAATACTGTTTCTCATAATCTGCCAATTCTAGTTCCTGTATTGTCTGAACTGTGGAATCAAAATTACTGCATTCATATATTTTTTAAAGAGCATGTGGAATCATGGCACTTTTGCTAATTAAGCTAGCTGGAAAGAATTGTCTTTTTACTTTGAATTAGTGACTGTGTGCTATTATTACATTTTCAAATAGACATAATATTTGATTAAGCTGGAGATTTGGAAGCACTTCTGTTTTTCAGAGAGATACATGCTCCTATTTAGTCCGAGAAAATGAATAACAGGATTCCTATATTATGTACCCATCTAGGGATTTAGCATTAATTTCTATAAATCTCTAACTAGTGTGATGCTTATAGAGATTCAACAACCTTCCTGTCTATGATCGTAAAAGCTGCTGATGTGATGCAGAGAGAATACATACTTTCCCTTATTTCTATTTCGGATCTAATCTCTAAAAGTATAATGTAGGCTTTTTAAATAAATTTGGGCAGAGCATTTCTTCCTAATTCAGAATGTTATGTTCAGCTTCATTCAGTCCATCACTCTTTTCAGGGTGACAAGAAGCCAGTGCAGATGAATTAAAAATAAAACTATTTCTGTCCTTCAGAATCTGGTTTACTTCTAAATGGATAAGCATGCTTACATTTGTTAAATGTCCTCTATTAAGTTAAACGTTCCTCACATCCTCATTTTACTTAACAAGGCAAGTCTGGAGTAAGTTTAATGTGAAAAGCAAGCAAACAAAAAATACTCCTATGAAGAGATTCTATGGCACAGACAATTAAGGCAAAGGTGCTATATTTGTTTATATTAACCACTGATGGATTCTTCTTTCCCACAAATTTGATCTGTACCTTTCAAATGCCTTTGACCAATCTCTAATGTATTTACAAGTTCAGCTGTGTTTCAGCGTGACATGAAAAAGAACCTCTTGTTGACTGTCCTGAACCTTCTGTGAGGTGTTTTCCTTTGATACTGTCTTGAATTAAAGAAGAGTGAGTGTTAGTATTTTATTCATCTTGCTACTCCCAATCTGTAAACTTGTACCTGACTTGCAAGACAAGCAATTCTAATCAAGTTAGCTGTTTCTCACAGCAAGTTCATTTCACTGTACAGGTCATCTTACATGTCTCTCACTTATTAAATCTTTTTCAGTTATTTTATATGTTTTGCATAATTTTTAGAATGGGAAGAACAGAACTGCATGTTCATTATGGTGTGCCTCATGGGTTAATATAATCTGATTTATGAAGATGCTTTGTTCTCTCTTCCTCTCTTGGTAACTTCTTGCATTGTATTTACTTTCTAAACTAACTTATCTGATGCTTTTACAGCATTATTATAACCCCAAGATAATGTTTCTGAATTATGTCCATTCTAAGGCCATCTATTTTTGTGTATGTTGCACAGTAGAGACTCCAAGAATACTTTTAACTCTTCAAAGGGAAATTGTTGCATGAGCAGCTGTAGAATTTGGAATGTGGGAAAGTTAGCAAATGTTTAGTGTGTATGAACCATGTGGTTTTCGTTACATGATTATTTATTTGTGTTTCAAAGGGTAATTTTAATTCAATAACATTACAGTGAAATAAAGCATACTTCCAAATATATTTGTTGCAGAAGAGCATGCATAATACTGAGCAGTTCATGCACACTGATAGTAGTCTGATGAAGCAAGTTATCAATGAGACTAACTCCAGGATGGCATTGTTCCAAAATAAGCCTTTTATTTTTTTCCTAATAGCAAGAATCTCCCCCTCATCTTCTAAACAGAAATAATTTAGTGGTAGTAGGTATTATTGAATGAAAAATGGGAACAGCAATGCACTTCAGACTTTTGGCATACAACTAGTTTAACTAATGGGAAAATGTAGAGAGGTTAAGTAGTAAGGGTGATGAAAGATTTGTGGAACTTGCTGTACATGGAAAGATTTATAGAATAGATTCAGGAGGCCTGCTAGGTCTTGAAAGAATTAGACTTAAAGAGATTAATTTTCAAGTACAAATTCATTGAACATATCACATATCATGAAAGAGGCATACTGATCTATAGATGCTCTCTTTATCATTGGAAGAGGGCACCTGCTGATAGGATCTAAAAGCCATTAATCTGAAGAAGAAATTATATGAAGAAATACTGGATTTGAAAACAAACAACCAAACAACAACAACAACAAAAAACTACAACAAAATTGGAAACCTAATAGATTATATTTTTTGTGGTGTGAAAAAAGCCAATCAAAGATTGTCTTTTCTCCCCCCCACCCACCAGAAAGATCCGTGTTCATTTATTTTAAGGGCCAGTAGATTTCAAAGTTTCCCTTCCCTTCCCACAAAATGCCTGTGCCTCCTCCACTCAGAGCTGGCATTTATTCTCCCTTTATGGTTGGAGTACACATGGACTTTATCATTACAATTTGTTTGTGACCTTTCCACAAAGGAGATTTTATTCTACTGTCAGGGCTTAGTGTTGTTGTTTTAATTAGTATGGCAGACTTGATAACTTCCAAAGATCCAGGGGCATTCAGAACTAGCACGTTGCAGAAATGTGCAGTAATGACAAAGATAATTTCTGTTCCAGTTGTTACTGACTTTTGACAGTAGGTCACCTACACTAGATTCGAGGTAGAAATTATCTTCCCTTTTCTTTTTTTTTTTTTTTTTTTTTTTTTTTTTTTTTTTTTCTGTTTATCTGGTTGTACAACAATCTTATTGCTGTATTAGGCCATCTTATGATGGTATCTTTTCAGGGTGTTTCTTACCTAACTAGGAAGATCACATGCCCCATAGTAATGAGTTGGTGTTTAGTTAGAATTGGGAAAGTTGAGGAAAGATTTTTTTTGAGAGCTGTTACTGCTATACATGTAGCCTGCTCAGGTCATGAGCTGCTATTGATCAATTGTTGAATAGTTACATACTAGAGGTTAGGACATGACATTAAGGTTTGTGCTGTAAAAAATATTTATTTATTTCCAGTTACTGCCTTTTGTCACTATTTCTTATACTATACTTTTAAAAATACTTTTTCTCTCCAACAACTCATGTAAGATTCTACATATAGGAAGAAGCCTTGACTATAAACCAGGAGTAAATGCTCCACTGGCCTATGAACAGCAGCTCCTGGTTGGCTGAGGCCAAATTTATGTAATGCCTGTGTTCAAGGAAAGGAGTTCATTATATTCTTGTGTGTCTCTAGGAATCCGGAAAGACCGCAGAGGTGGGCGAATGATGAAACAGAAACGTCAAAGAGAGGAACAGGAGTCCAGGAACGGGGAGGCTTCTTCTACAGAGCTGCGAGCTCCCACCCTTTGGACAAGTCCACTAGTGGTTAAACATAACAAGAAGAACAGTCCAGCCCTGTCTCTGACAGCAGAACAGATGGTCAGTGCCTTGCTGGAAGCTGAGCCACCCATAGTTTACTCTGAATATGACCCCAATAGACCATTCAACGAAGCATCTATGATGACCCTGTTGACCAACCTTGCAGACAGAGAATTAGTGCACATGATCAACTGGGCAAAGAGAGTTCCAGGTAAGGAAAGAAAGCCCCAGAGGACTATAAAAAGCTCAACATGAAAAAAATCCGAAAAGCCCTTCAATATATAAAACAAGTACATTAATTCTGCTTTACCTGCACTATTAAATATTATACAATTTTGGGAATAGGAAGCGTTTTTCAATTAAGCAAAAACAAAAACTTCAAGCTGAAGTAGAATAATAAAAGTGGAATCTAGTCTATTTGATCTAATTATATTCATTATCTAGACCTTTTGAAATTAAGGTTGCTCAACTTTCTGAAATATTTGCCATTGAATCGGCATTTCCAACAAGACCATTAATATTAGTATTATTTATTTGTACATTTACCTTTTCACCCATAAGTTAGAGGTTTTCCATGTTTTTTTTTTTTGCTTTTGTTTTTTTGTTTTGTTTTTGTCTGAAAAATCATACAGAAAAGCATCTTGGTTTCTTAGCTTTAACCCCTCAGTTCTAGAAGGGAATTTTAGAATTGTGAAACCATTTTGGTTGAATATATGTTGCACATTCCATCACATGGTTTAATTAATTAATATCAGTGAAATGAGATGACAATTTTGTAATTAAGGTACATCCTCTTTTAAAATGTCAGTCTACAATGTTACATTTCAGAAATTAACATTTTAATGTGTATTAAAAATTTATTGCACATATTATATGTAATTTTGCTACACATACACGGCATACTCAGTAATATATACTTTAAAGTTCACTGGGATTCTGATCTCTTGATTTTTTACTGTAGCTGTTTAAAAGGAACATTAGGGAATACTTCCGCATCTCTCACCATTACAGGGTGCATTACCTCAACAGCATTGCGTGAGTTATGCCATTTTTTTCTGTTTTTCTTCATTTGAATTTGGCAAGACTCTTTCTGTCAAATCACTAACCCATAAAATCTGAGTCTTTTCCAGTCCTCATGGGTTCCCTTCTTAGCACTTTTCACATGTCACTCTATGGACTCCAGCTACAATCAATGAGAACCTGTGAGTGTTTCATTTCTCATCATATATTATAAAAAATCACCTGAGAATTTCATTTTTGTTTTTATAAAGCTGCAGTGTTTTAGGCCTTATTCACAGCCTGTTCAATTCAAGAACAAGTTCTCCTGTTAATTTGGTGTGGTTTGGATCATGTCTTTATAAAATACTTTTGAAATATAAACATATGGTCCACAGTGTTAAAGCTCGAGGATAGAAAACCAGCTAAATTCAAATAACATTTATTCTGATTTTAGAGACAGAATTAATCTAACTCTGTTACAAACTATCGATTTACACTGAACGTGAATATGCTACATTCTAAATTCAATGTGTTTTCCAACTGGAATCATTTGTCTTCTGTGATATTTTATTTGGATAGTTAATGTAGTTAATCAAATTATAACAACGGGGTTAGGGAACTTAGATTTATTTTTTTTGATAGGAGATCTCATTAAACTACGTGTCACAGAATGATTACATCCACTGAAGATCAAAACTCAGCTTACTTTATCAAATGCATTCTTTGTTTTCCAAGAAACTTCAGAATGTATAAGTTTATCAACAATTTATGTACATCCAAAGTATTTTATTTGCCTATTAAGTGCCAGAATAGCTCCTAGAGGGGAACTAAGACTGTGTGTATGCACATGAATAAGCACTCTAACAGGTGAATTTTGATATAAAATAGGAGAACTTCTTAACAAAAACAAAACAAAAGTCTTAGTTGCAGATAATAGATCACAGAAGTAACAACCATCTTTCAAAGATCAGACTCTTACCTGGATTGTTTGCTGAAGTTCCCATTTGCTGTAATGTGCTTGTAATAACTTTCAGAGAAACATGGTTGCCAGTGTAAGTTGTATTTTCATCTCTGCAGCACATTGCTTTTGAATACTGCATCTTATTACTCAAAACAGTATAATACTGATTAGAGAGGATTTCTGTGTACATTATCCTTAAACAGAGAAACTGAGTACTTTTTTTCTGTTAAGTATTTTTTATAGCGGCATTGTGGTATTCTGCCACACTGGTTATTTTCTCAGCTAATTTACTAAAGTTTCAAGCCGCAGAAGCCAGGGTAAAAACATCTTTTTCTGAAGAGTGAATTAGCTTTTCACCTGTAGCAAAAAGTTGTTGCAGGAAGCAACATCTCCTGTGTGCATCTTGCAAGCCTTGGAAACACTGTAAAAATTCATTTACTTGAATGCAGGGTCTTAGTTGTTGAAAAAGCAAGGGCAAAGGAGTTTGAGGTTTGAGAGCATATTTTTTGAGGACAGAAGAAACTGATATTAAAAGTACAGAAACTCAGTGAAGATGCAGCATAAAACTAAGTGTAAAGACTTTGGGGATAGTGTTTGGAGTTTATATTGCCATGCACTCTTTAAGAAGAGCAGGTGTGTCAAGGCAACTAGTGAAGTCTTTTGGTCAGCCAGCCGTTCTGGTGGAACAGAAGAAGAAACAGCTCTTTAGAAAATTGACTGGGTAGAAGTACATCTATTCTACAAAAATTAATAATGAATATGAATTTGTAATGGGCTGCTTGGTACACAATAGGCAGAGATCTGTTGTGGATTCATGCTGAGGACAGCCTCCAAAACAAAGAGAGTATCTTTGCAGACATCATGTCCTGATTTGGAAGATGACAGCTGATACAAATTTTTACCATATCTCTCTTGTTTGCCATTAGTTCAAACTTTTGACTTAGTGGTAACAAATTTACTTAAATTGACTCTGCAGTCTTGATTATGTTAACAGATTGCTGTGGAAGAGAGAATTTGTGGCAGCTTGTTGTACATAAATTTACAGAACAGTCTTCAGTATTTAAGTATAAAACAATTGTTAACAGAAGTCATAACAAATTTCTCCTGTGACAATGCACTTCATAATATGCCAAGTGCATAAAAGCTTGTTTTAATTTTCCTTTGAAACCTTGGCCACTGATACAAATGGATTTGCCAGATGACATGTGGAGGAAACTTGTACAGTGTCCTATGACATACACAAAAAATTCAAATACCCCACGGGACCTTTTCTTTACATGGCCTAATGGGTATTTTGGCTTAAATCCTCCCAGATGGCCTCTTTAAGACAGTTGTGGTGCCTTCTGATTAACCCAGCCAGATGGAATAACGAGCAGCTGCACACAAGGCGGGTGGAAACAGATTGCAATGGGTTAGACTTTTTATACATATGTAAATTGAGCCTGTTACTAATTATGGGACAAACTGCTAAAAATCACATGTAAGCAGGTATCAGAGTAGGTAAGTAATCATTTTTTTCATTTTGGATCATGTCTTACATGTAAACATGGTTTTCTATTTTCTTGTTGGCTTGCATAATGTCTTGGGCATGTACTACAACTTTCAATTTTATAGATGGAGGTTTTTTTTAGTTTAGCAAATTTTTCTTGTGGTTTCCTATGGAACGAGCAAAAACATTGATTTCCTTTTCTATAGAAATGCTGGTGTGTAAAAGGAATTTACTCGCTATGTTTTATTATTCTTGCTGTGTAGATCGTATTATTTATATCTGCTATTCTGTATTCTCTAAAGGAGGCTGGTATTGTCAGTGTAATGGTCAACAGTTTGTTGTTGGTTTTTTTTTTTTTTTTGTGGAGACGCTTGTGAGGTGGTAAGAGATGGTAAGAGATGGTGAGCTCACACAATGAGCTTATGGTAAAGAGTGTAGCTTTAAGGAGATTTTGCTGTAAGGCTGAAATCTTTGGCAGTGCTGCTACGGTCTTGTATAACTATTTACTACAAGCACAGTAGCTGTACAACATAATGGGCCTAAAATGGTACACTGGGCATACAGGCTTTGAAGTTTTGAGATGATTCACGGTGCTGTACTTATTTTATGGCTTCGTGAACCGAGGAGATAAACATTTTGGCACTGATTTTTTTATTTTTTTTTTTTTTTTTTTCTTTATTTCAAAGCCACAGAAGTTGCTATTTTCTTAGGATATTGTTTTCTTATTTGACCTTCTAAACTGTTCTGTTTGTTAAGTTAGGAACAGTGTGTAATAAGGCCAACAATAGCCACAATTTTACACTGTGCTTCAGTGACACCAAACCTTGGGGGAGGGAAGAAAAAAAAAAAAAAAAAAAAAAAAAAAAAGTGAGCTTATAGTGGAAAGAAAGCAGTCTTTAACAGATGTGTCTCAATAACTCCAGATTTCTTTAGGTGTGGGGCAGTTTTCAGAGTTTATAAGTTTAGTGGTCCTCCTGGTAGTGATTTACACTTGGCTTAAAAAAGGAACCGCTTGATGTTGCTGTAACATTGTTTTAAAATAAACCTCCCAAAATATCTGCTTTATAGTATACTCACCTTTGACTAGTGGGTTTGCTGTTGAGATTTGTAACAACATTATCAGAAAAAAACCCTCTGCTTATCAACTACTTTAATCTGTTGAAGTGATAGTCTGACTGCTCCCCTGATTGTATAGGGTGAAAACAAAGGAGGCAAGTACATCTGTAAGTAAAAGAGAAGTTATAGCCAGTGCCTGGATCTTACTTCATGGATGCTTCTTGTTAGATTAATTTCTGTGAAGTTTCATTTAACTGCCACGAATGTAAGAGATAAGACTCAATCCTTATAATGGACTAAAGTAGTCAGTTACTGTTTGAATTCAAACATCCAACTGTGAGACATCATGCAACACCATGATTTTCTTGGGTGGCAGAGTAAGTTAAAACTATTGAATATAAAATAAAAGCTTTCCATCTCTCTATTTTCTCAATCTGGGAGGAATTTCTTGTCTTTCATGTCTATACTTTGTTAAAAGACAAACAAGAGTTCCCTTTCTGTCCACCTCCTCCTCTAGGTGCTGTATGAGGCACTTTAGTTTTTCCTGTGACTATTTATAGATCTTTCTTTGTCTGTTAGTGCTTTTGAAATGCAGGGAGGCATATTTCCTCTTGCAGAGAAATTTGAAACAGAGACTGTGTGGTGCGTTGTTTGTTGTCAAAAGCCCAAGGAGAAGACACTGATACTAAAAGACAGAGAGAACTGGGGGAGTTATATGCATTGAGAGCTTGTGTCAGACTGGGAAAAGCAAAAGCAGAGAGGGAACAGTTCAGCAGAAATGTTCAGGAAAGTACTTAGGCTTTGGCTGCGGGGATGTGTGGGATCAAAAATATAAACAGACAGTGCTTTCAGTGGCTGATATAATAAGATAGAAGACAGTAATTGCAAGAGAAAAAAGGGACAGGGTTTGAGTAACAACTGTGATATTAGAAATATAAGAGGCATCCTAATGCGATGGTTTTGAAACACTAGGGAGTCCCTAGTCCCTCAGAGAGTATAGAAGTGCATCAGGGCTTAGGTTAGCAAGCTGACCATTATCAAAGATGCTCCAACAGAGAGAAAAAATAGACAGCAAATGGAATAGAATCAGAAGAAGAAGATAGCTGAGAATCGGCCAGATGAACCTATATTAACTTCCTGGGACTCTTATTCTTAGGGCTCCTGCTGGAGGACAGAAATTTGCTCAGCTGTGCTTTGAGGATGAAGTCTTTGGCTGTTTCCTTTCCCCCTTGCCATAGAAAGAGCCTAGTATTGTCTACTTGCTATCCCAGTTCCAGTTCTTCTTTTAAGATATGCACTTCAAGCTTCATGCTGCACTCTTCCCCCAGGAGTTTCGTGGCTGAGCAAAGTATGAGAATATGTTCAAGCTGGGTAATTCACTTGCCAGACTTCCCAAATATGGGAAGCAGAATGAGAAGGGAAAAAGTAGTTAATTAGAAATGCACTGCCCCAGGTTGACTTCTCATCATGAAGGTTTCTATCTACAGTTTAAGGCTGTTTGGAGTATGAATAGTTGGCTGTTAATAACATTAAGTATCTACTCTTCCTATCACATTTTTTCATTCCAAAATTTTAACATGAAGTTACATCTTGACTGAATTTCTGAAATGACATTTAAAATTTTCTTGTGTTACTCCTCATGGTTCGAGTGGAATGCTGCATGCAGCCCAGGGCTTGTCCATGTGACTTGTGAGAGGCTTTTGAGATAAGAGCGCTGTGTGGGTATAGGAGAAGCTTTAGCAGGGAAATTTTGCTATAAGCAATATGGCCAAGAAACGTAGAGGAAGGTGAACTGAGGCAGTTAACTAGATCACAGGCATCAATACATGAGGATAAGTGAAAGCCTATGGTGAAATATTTTTATGTGCACAAACAAACAAACAAAAAATATGACTTGTTTCCTACCTCTTTCTGCAGCATAGCTAATCTTCTTCAAGCCCATCAGCATCCTCAGCTTGCCATATGGATGACTATAAGGAATATGTTACAGAGATAAATACATAATGATAGAAATACTGTATTGCTTTTCCATGATTACAGGTAAATCACTGGTCTTTGACCAGGTAGTGACCAATTCTCCAGTTTCCTTGTTGTACGAGGATATTGATCTAAATGCTTCCCATGCTATTTCTGAAGACTTCTTCTTCTTCCGATGTGGACCTGCTTGTTGGTTTACCCAGTAGGATTATAAGTAAATTTCATTAGGTGATGTTCCTAATCAGATATAAATGAAGTCTTTGAATAAGCTCAGAAGTATATCCTTGAAGGTTTTCTAATGCATAGCTTGCAACATTTTATATATATATATATAATATATATATATAAATATATATATATATATTTTAGTGGATTTTCTCATACAGTCCTAAAGATAATTGTGCAGCTTTCCAGATTATATTTCTTTGTCCAGAATGAGATTCTAAAGAATAAGTCATGAGTTGATGCTGTTACTTGAGTGCGTTTGTTTGCATTCATTTTTTGCGAAGTCCTGTGGTTACAGTTAAGGTCTCTACTTCTTGTGTGAGGTGATATTTTTTTCAGAAGCATGATAAATGTCAGTTGTTCTTTCTTACACTAACTCCTAGAAAGTGCTATATTGTCCTCTCATTCATTCAGGTGAATTTGCATAGAATAGTGACTGTCAAAAACTGTGAAATGAAGCATGTCATACAGCCTTCTAAGCATCTCAGATTTACAAAAGCTATAATAAGATACAAATTCATAAATTGATAAAAGTCACAGAAACTGTCTTTTACTTAATTGTTCTTCACAGCTGTAGTTATAACTGCATAGGATGAAAAAATGGCAGTGGCTGTTCTATTTAAATGTATTTTTGTTAAGATGGAGGTGAATACATGTGTTTCAGATGTATGCATTCCTGAAAATTGTAAACTAGATAACAACATTTTTTCATGATATTTATGTAATAAATCAATAAAAGTAGAAATAAATACCAGTACATCATTTTGAATGCTACAATGTTTGCTTTCCCAGAGAAGTCCTACTTCCCTTTGTTTCTGGAAGCAAATAGTTTGAAAAGTAATTAGTAAAGGCTTCCAAAGTCATCCATTTATTAGTTCAGCACAGTAAGTGTCTTCTATCCTTGATGATTTTTCATTTTTAAATAGCCTCATTTAGAGTTCAAATATATATTTTCATCTAAATATCTTTGAAATTTGTATGTGTTTAAATAGAAATTTAAATCTGAATATGAACTTAACCTGTTAATCTCTGTTTCTACAAATATGCATGTATCCAAATACATTTCATAAGAATATATGAAGTTCTTATTGTACATAGTGGTTTGGACACCAAGACCCAAAATACTGTCACAATGCTGACTCAGCTCAGCCCTTTGTATTTGATTTCCAAGGTATAATACATGTGTAAGTAATCTTATTTACCTTTTTGTCCTATAGTGATAGATAGAAAATAGCACCCAACAGTTAAGAAGGATCTAACATTCTTAAAAAAAAAACAACTTATATAATGGAGTTAATTGTACACTTAGTAACTTGCATGCTCAGTTCATAATAAACGTTAGAAGATGAAATTCTATTTTTTTTTTTTATTTTTTGCTAGAAAGAGATAAATATAAGCATCTGTAGTAATAATTTTGATATTTTTTAGCCAAAACTAAACAATATGAAATGCTTAAATCATAATATTTTATTTCTAAACGTAATGAACATTTTATAAAAAACATTTTCTGGTATTTTCCTTTAGTTGATAAGTAATTTACACTCTTGGATGAACATATCTGTCTTTGAGGTTTCAACTATGCTGATTGCTGGTGCTTTCCAAGAAATGCTCGTTAATTTCCAATCTAAGTAAACAGCAAGTTATAATCCTTTCTGATTTATTTATTTCTTAAAATAATTTACAAAAAGAATATGCAATTGTTGGAAAGCACTGATGCGGTATGTGTGTATCAGTTTGTACTCATTGTTCCCAGTTCACATAATTCAAATAAATTGGCCCTTTTTACTTGATATTTAATAACTTCAGCCTAATTCTTTTAATTTCTCTCCAGTACTACATCTCCAAACATAATCGTCTGTAATTCCATCTTAGAGGTTATATGTATATTATCTGTATTAGTTTCTGTTCAAGTGAGCCATTTACTAAGTACTCATATTGGATATATCAGGGTTTTTAAGAAATAATTAGGAAAGATTTATTGTAGACTTTTTTTGGAAAGGCTCTAGCCCTGCCTGTATCATTACAATGGTGAATTATATGACACATCTGTTACACAGTTCATTCATTTTCTGAATATCTCCCCAGGAAATGAACTATGAGTGTAAAGTGTGTGTTGTTTTGTCTGTCCGTTAGTTTTGAACTGTTGAGAATTCAAACTAATGAAAACATATCCCACAGTGAAATGGCGAATGAGAAATTTCCAGAATTTTCCTTGTCTGAGTGGCTGTAAGAAAACATTGTCTCCTTTCTTCCTTATGTTAAGTGCTATTCCTTCTAATAAACATATCCTGTCCACCATAGTCCTCAGCAATGAGATGGAGAATAATTATTTATTTCTATAAATAGAGCTTGGTTTTAGACTGGTAGATTCGTAAGCCTCTTGAAGTATCTTATAACCAGGAGGGAGGAATGAAGATCTTGAATGTGTTTCATTGTCCTGTTCCCTTTCCCCACTGTAGCACTGCTGGGTATGTTGGTGATACTCTGCAGTTCTTCTGGTTACCTAGTTAATCCAATAGGATGCTATTAGGTGCAAAAATAAAGCTAATATAGTAAGGATCACAGCTCAAAATCTAACTTTGACTCTAGGCAAACTGACGTGTTCCCCACTAAATTATATTCTGAAGCATCTGAAGTGATTAAGAAAAAATAATATTAAGGATACCTTATTTTTTTTGATTCATAAAATAGGGAATGTGGCATCCTAGGCTAATTAGAACTTTCCAAAGAATACTAAATCTCATCAGTATCTTATCAATTATGATAAGTATTAAGATAAGTATGCTAGAAAGGGAATTGCTCGTATTATCCGTACTGTCACTGGTGGATTATAGTTCAAAATCAAGTCTTTTTCTAATTTAAAGTCTATTCCAACTTCAGTAGAGAGATCTTTTCCAGTCTTGCCCATACAAATGGCAAAAATGTAGTTACTGACACTATTTGTATTCTTTACACTGCATGATCAAGTAGATATATAAGTTCTACTCTACTACTCTATTTCTGCTCTAAACTTTCTGAAATATGTTCTGAAATGGTATGTCAGAACTGTAAGGGGCTGGAGAATCAAAATGAGGAGGAAGTATGGTAATTTCCTATTACTTCTTGATTTGAAGGGATAAAGAAGATCATAAACGGATTTATTGGATGTATTCTAGTTCATAGAGGATCAGAGTTCTTAGGGTTACTTCCAATTCTGGGGTACAGGAGACTCCCTGGTAGTAAAGACTGACCACTCATTTAACTTTGCTATTCTGACAGTAGTGGAAATCTATGCCTTTGCTTTCTGTTGGGTTACTCTGTGGTCATTTGTTCTCGTGAATATTTTTGAGAAGTTGTGCTTCTGTACTTGTATTCCAGGAAGACACCAAAACCTTATGGAAGTTTTTTGGGCTAAGCTTGGAATGTGTGGGTTGCAAATAGTGTCTTGAAATGACAAAGGCATGTAGAGGACAATGGAAGGGGCAAATAAGTTTTAGTCTTCTGCTGGCCAGAGTCTTGCAAGCAGAAATGGAAGCCTCTTACATTTCAATTAACGACAGTGCAATAAACCACTGGTATTAATTGGGTAACATACTGCACTTTTTAAAAGCTGTATAGGTAAGCAGGTTCTCAGCTGATATGAAAGGGTGCCAATGAAAACTATGGATACCTCTTTGGCTCTGTTTTTATATCTCCTGGGTATTCATATAAACAGAACTGTGTAGAAACATTGCCTGACAAGAATACCAAATGTTCACTTTTTCTTTATTCTCCAAGCACACATGCGGAGTTGTGTTATTTTACTCTGGGCCTTTTGGAAAGAGTGTTGCCTTACTGCTGGGATCACTACTATTGCTCCTGGCTTAGCCAAAGCTTCTCTGTGTATAACAGTTGTGTAAAACTCCCTTGTAATATGCCACAGTTTATTGATGCCTAAACTATTTGTCTGCTGCATGGGAATGCTAAGAAGCATGCTAAATTTCCCTACTGTGAAACAAAAAACAGGAGATTCTTAGCCTACAGATATAAATAAGAAATAAATCTGCTATGTTCTTAGTATAATGTTCCATGTTTTCCTGCTTTGTGCCTCATCAGTATGCGTCTCTTTGCAATATTGTCTCTTACATCTTGCAGGAATTTTACTTTCTGCTTTATCCAATTGTTATGCAAGGCTATCTTGAGAATTGATCTTTGATATCATTAAGTACCTCTAAGAAAAAATGAATTACTGATGATACTGTAGTATATTAAAATAAGTAATTTGTTTGAAATCTGCTATGTTTCTCAGCTTGGTTTCCACTCTATACATTTTTGTTGTTGATTTTGAAGGAACCACTTGTACTCAAGTGTTCAAGAAAGATCCTCACATTAGAATTAGACATTGCCAGGCAACATAAGTACATTTCCCTTACTATCTCCCTCCAGTAGACAGTTCAGTCAAAGTGCTCTCTTTTTTTTTAAACTCCAGATGAAGCTTTTGTACCTTGTTTACCAGTGGTAGGCCTTTGGAGAGATTTTGGTAAAACTCCATTGTTGCTGTCTGATGAACGGAGATCTGCTTTTTTTCAGCTGACAGTGAGTAATTTTTACCAGCTTTCCTAGGAGATATTTCATTTACGAGTAATGCTGTGGAGTATCTTTTAAATGTTGATGCTAAGTAAGTGGGAGACAGTGGTATGAGCTTGTCATTAAGCCTAACAACTCTGAAATCACTCAGTGCTGGGATGTCAGAGTTATCGTGCTTTCCTGGATATTCCAGTATAATTCTGATAAGATTTCTACATTATTACTTGTGTGATATTGTGTCCCTCAGTTTCAGATTAAGATTAATTGATGTATATAGGGATAGAAGTACATTTAAGTACAAATGTTTGCAACATCATGTAGGTAACAATCAGATTATATTTGCTGCTTCATGGTTCCTATGTCAACTATATATATTTTTTTCTACCCTTGAAGACAGGAGCCTTTAGCTTGTCAAGATCTAAGTTACGTTCAATGTGTGCCTTCAGGGTTTAATATAGTAACACTTGTCATAAAACAATTTCTATGACTATGTCTGAAGTGTGGCTCCATTTCTTGACCATAGCTAGAGGTTTTATTCTTACTTGTCAAATTCCCATTCCATATCAGGTGAAAGCAAAAATAAAACTAAAGGAGACAATATTTTTTCTGTAAATGAGATATGGATAAAAAGTACCGTTTTTTTTTAATAGCTGGAAAAAAACATAAAATTATAATATTAGAGGAAACTTGCTGAATTTAAGTTGCACATTTTTCTTCTAATCTTTAATTTCTGCTATTGTAGTTATTAGAAGATATTACTGTGATATGTTTAAGTAATGGAATTCCATGCAACTTTCCAGTCCTGACAAAGGATGACAAATAGGGTTTATAGGTCCAGTTAGTTTGGATGATCTTGAACACTTCCAAAACTTTTCCAGATGTCTCCATCGGAGTCGTGAGAATAATTAATATCTTTGTTTCCTGTCAGTTCCAAACAGTAAAAAAGAACCATTTCCACTCAATGCAAAAGGACATTTAAAAAAATCTTTTTGCTAAACAAGAATATTTTCAGGTAAAAAGAAGCGTTTCAGGTAAAAGGAATACATTTAATTAAAATTTTGAATATTTTTGTTGCTGATTTAAAATGAAAACAAGAAAGCATCATAGAAAAAAAATGCTAGTTTTCACTGAGTTTAGGTAGCTTTCACAGTGTTCAGGAGGAGTAGGTGGACTGATGAAAACTAAGGTAGTTAAAGGAAACGTGTATCCCCTGCTAGAATTCAATGTGTATTTATTCATTTATTTTTATTTAATGAAACTTTGACATGTTCTCCAGGCCCTTTTAGATTTGTCAACCTGTTGCTTACTAATATAAATATTCTATTAGTTTGCTTCCAACCAGGTCAAATTTCAGTACAATGTCACAGGAGTAGTATAGGAACTTCCAGACGAGGTGGCTGTTCTCTGAGAGCAATGCTCATGTTTCATGTTCAGATAGAGGGCTGGTCTGTTTAACAAGTTTCTTTTGGTTGCCTGAGGCTTAGCAGGCACTGAAAGATTGCTTGGATTTGTTATCTGTTGAAGAAGAGTATGCAAAAAAGGGGCTTTAAGTGAATGATGTGTTTTCTGGGAACATGCTGCTTGCTAACTTATTAGGTTTCTCTGGACAAGAAAATGAATACAAATGGCCAGCTGCATTCCAGTGTCTTGATTTCCTTGTAATGTATTCCTTTGCTCTGTCACATGGTGACACTCCTACACAGCTGCTAAAATGCTTTTGTTGTTGTAGTGGTTAAAGGAAATTGCTGCAATTAATTTTGCTGTCTTTCTTCTCTTTGATGTGTCGTTACAATTTCTTGGATAATTTTTCAGAGATTGGGTTAAGTTCCAAACCAGCCATGGAGGGACAAAAAAGTATAGGAGCGGAAAACATTTGATTCCTATTTATGTATACCTATGTTTCTGTTTTGGTATAGGTATAGCAATTTAAGGAACACAAATCGATACATATACATATGTTGTTTCTGTTACTCATATAGAAGTGCAGTAGGCAAAAAATATGACTTCACCAAAACTGGACAATCTGAAGAAATAAAATGGATGCAGGTGCCTCAGTTGAGCTAGTTTTATTTCCTAATCACTATAAAGAATGACCAGACCATGAACTCTGAGGTTATGCTTCATTTCTTGGGTACAGCACATTATGTTCTGAGCAGTTTCTATTTGTAGTCTTGAAGCAGTTCTAATCTTCAAGTTCTGTATAGACTTGACAGTTTTTCCTTCTCTTCCTTGGGTTGCCAAATAATCCACTTTTCTGCTAGTCCCAGATGCTTCTGAAATGAATGTAATCATTTCAGTAGTAAGTACTGTACATAGATTCTGGGATGAAATAAATTGTGGAGCAGAAAACTTGGTGCTTTTTTTTTTTTTTTTTTTTTTTTTTTAATGAATGAAGGAGAGGGGAGCCCTCCCATTTTAATCACCTGAAAATTGGAGTCAAAATAGATATTAAATGCAGAGCGGGTGTTTATCAAACTTCCAGCTATGGATAGAAGTAGAAATAGAAACAGTGAAAATCTAATTCACAAAGACAATCAACCAAGCTGACAGTTGTTACTTTCAGCTTCTAGTTTCTTCAAAAATAAATAATGCTAGTATAGAAGTATAGCTGATGGTGGTCACTGTGTTACCTAGAAAGGATAATTTTTCCTCTACCCAAAATTCTCTTGGTAGTGTAATAACAGCCTTCAGGTCCTTCATGTGGTTCTTCTAATCAGCGGAACAGAAAGCATTGAAAACAGAACAAAGGACCTATTTTTATACCGTTGAGTTTGTGGAGAAACTGAGGTGCAGATAATTTAAAGCAAGCTGCCTGTATTTAAACTGAGTCTTTAGACTCACTTTAACCAAGTCTCATTGACTTGGCACTCCCACCCTGACACCCATAAGCTACCAGCACCTGTAGCATACTTGCACTGCCCTTGTCTGCCCTGCGGGTTTTCACAAACTTTTTCATGAGTCAGGACTGCAGCAAATACCATTAGTAAACTAGGAAGTCTTACCGTCTGATCTTTGTTTTTAAACACTTCCTCTGATAACTGTGTATTGAGGCACACTAAGGTCGTTTAGAGTGCTGTGAAAGAGTATACTTGTCTGCTTCGTTTGGTCCCCCTCCAGTGATTATATGTTTCTTAAAAACTTGATGAGTAATTGCTTAAGGAAAGCTTTTGTACAAATGGTTGTTCATTATAGTTGCAAAACCACTTCTTATTTACAATTGACTCTGGTTGGACCACAGATGTACTTTAGTAAGGAGATCTCCTGGATGCAGCTGGGCATGCAAAAAAAAATCTGAGTCATTCTGTACATGACCTCAAATCTTGGAGCAGGTTTACACCAAGGGTTCATCCAAGGTGGCTGGTGTTCCTTGGTTGCCTGTTGCTTGCCTGTCTCCTTGCTGGGATGTTTCATCCATTCGATGAGAACAATTAAACCAATAGCATAGACCAGGAGAGTGGCAGCCTAGTGGGAAGAGATGGGCAGCAGAACGAGGTGGAGAGGACAGCTTGTATTTATGAGTGTTACTCATTTTTTTTGTGATCATAAAAGTTTTTGTGTTCATAAAAGTAATGCAAGAATGTGTAGCCAGCCTCAAGGATTATTTTAGCTGGATCTGCTTTTGATGAAAAACATTTTGCATAGCAGTGACCTCTCAAAAAGCGTTAAAGATAAAGAACAACAAAAAAAACAAAACACGAAAAGTAATCAAACCTACTTACAATTGGTCTGAGTACTGATATAAATTTAGGATAATGGAATCAGCTGTTGTATAGGAAAAAGAAAAAGATATATTTTTTGATTCTGCAAAATTTAGTCAGCAACTAATAAATTTTGTGTAGCATCCTCTCTCACTTTTGTAGGGAAAAATTCAGAAGCCATGATGCAAGCCTTTCCATTTGATGATCCATCTTTGCACTTAATATCACTAGGACTAGGTTTCATTCTGCTGTTTTCAGTATGCAGGCAATATCCTCTACTTTTTAGTTTGCAAGCCTTGACACCCTGAGTGATAGCACAGCAGTCAGTGATAAAGGAAATCATCTCACCATTAAAGTGTAGCCTGAGTCTTAGACATTCAGGTTGCAGTCCAGCCATGAATGATAATTAACATACTTTAAATAATGAATTTTGTAGTGCTGTAGGAAATTGTTGTGCAGTAATTAATGTTTTGGTTGCTCTTTTAAAGTGCCGCTTTTGGTATAGAAAATATGTGCAAATATTTCTCTTTGTTTTATTAAGACAGCATGATAAATTTTGCTAGTAAGCTGGCAGGCAGTCTTCACTAATAATAATCTTGTACTGCTGTTACTGTTGTTATTAATATTAACAACTTTAAAATGGACTTTATAGATGGGGAAGGATGCTTAGGTCTAGGAAGTTCAAATATAGGCAGTTACCTTTTCTAGACTATAGAGCATGTTAAAACCAAGAAAGTTTTCATGCTTATTTAATGCACTGCAGACAGGTTTTCTACTCACAATCTAAACAGTTTTCCCTCAACTCTGATTTGGTAGCACTTTATTTCCTGTTCCACTTTGTGGAAAGCTGAGTTGTTTCTGATTTTCTCCTTTTTGCTGATGTGCAAGAAAGAGATCTTGCACTTGTGTTCAAAGAGGCTTCTCCATCACAAAGATTTTGTGGCTGAAAAGATGTGTGCTAAGAGCCTGCTACACCTCCGTTCTAATCCTGCTGCCTCCTGGATGAGGCACTTAACCTCTTTGTGTTCTGTCTATAAAATACATTTAATAATGCTTAATGGCTTTACTGTCCTTTGAAAATGCGAAGTGCTATGTGAGTGCTGATTACTTTTACTGTGTTCCCTGATGGGAGGCCTCAAAATATTTGTGTTAACTAGCGCTGCTAATGCATTTTCTGGAATAATCTTAGTTAACAAAGTGAAACAATTGCAAAATAAAAACTGCATTAGCTGAGGTAGATGTGGTGACAAATGCAAAGGCAGTTTGGACGTTAAAACACAGCCTTGCTGCCTGCAGTGGTGCTCCCTTTCAGCCATGGCTGGAGATACATTTTCAGCCCAGGCTCTCTCTCCAGACCATGTCCATGCAAGGGAGAGCCCAGGGAGGGAAGATCCTCATGTTTTGGAGACATGACCTGACCACCAGCTTGGGCCAAACCCTACACATTCCCACAAAATGTTTGAAATGGTTCTGAGAAATTCATTCATCTGAGAAATGCATTTTTGAATTGTCACAATGTGACTTTCAAGTGGAGGCAGATGGACAAGCTCCTAGGAATGGGATCCTAAATAAACATGACAAATGTAATGCCTGCAACATCCCTAACTCAAGCTTTGTTTATGGTTGTAAATTGTGATTGTTATTGTGCAAGAATTAGTTTAGAGCTATTCTAGTGTAAAGAGGGAAATATACTTTTATACAAATATACATTTTTAATAGGAATTGCAGTAATTAACAGCAGATGCTCTCTTCTCCAATCACTTTCATTTCTGACAGACTTTTTAGGTTTAGAAGAGCCAATTTATAAATTTGGATTCATATTTTGATACATAGGCAATGGAAATAGAGAATTATGAAAGAGATTACGAAGTGTGCTGCTTGCTTGGGTGTTTGCGTTTCAGGCTTTTCTCTCAGCAAAATGTAACTATTTTTTGCCTGTCCCTGTCAACAGAAACAAAAGTAATATTCCTTTAGAAAAATGAATATAGAAGACTATTTTGTAACAAATATTTGAATCCAAAATGGATTTTAGAACTTTTTGGCCTTCAGGCCTCAAAATGTATTCTGATTTAAAATATTTCAGTAGTATAGAACATTAAGACAATATGCCCATTCCATTCTTATGCACTTTGAGGACAGAGAACTTAACAAAAGTTCATTACAATTTTGATCTGAACATCTATTGAATAAAGTAGAACTAAGCAGCATTCCAAAAATTAGCCTTGCAAAAGCTGAGATAGTGGAAAATAGTGTTTATGATTCTGTCTCACTTCTTGAACTATTATTTGCTCTGCTGTTGTTGTGTATGGACAAGGCTGTTGTATATGGTCACAGTGCAAGTTTCAGCTATGTTTCAGCACTATTAATCATCTTCATAGCATAGTCTTAAAGGGTTGAGAATTCTGAGCAACCTGTGCAAGTTCAGACCAAAGTGTTATATGCTAGATAAATGCGTAGACATGGGCTCACTTCTCTTCTTGAAGAGATTGAACACTGACATTGTGGTGCTACAGCTAGCACAGATTTCTCATTTTGATTGAAGAGTGATAGCTGAGCTATTGATTTTTCAGTGTCTTTTAGTTTGGGAGAAACAGATGCTCTTTTGCCATTTTCTGGGAGTTTCTTTGGAGAAGAACTTGCTGTGGGACTTATTTTTCCATTTGTCTGTTCCATCTGTGCAGATATTTTTGCCAGTATAAACCTGTCTTATTTTGATTGTTTTATTGAATGGTTGCTAGCTCTCAGGTAGCAGCATTTATCACTAATTTCCTGCTGTCTTTGCCAACCTAATTAGTGCTTTGTTTGAAATGTGCCCTATTATTTGATCATTGCATAGCTGAAATACTGTATTGAACTGTATATAACAGCCTTTTTCTGTAGCTACTACTTCTCAAAGCACTACAATAAGATAGAAAAAGAGAGTGGTTCATGTGTGCAAGTATAAGGGAAGGTGTAAGAATGTTCTGCCTTCTCAGGACATTTTTGTAAAGTATACTGTGCTATATTTTTTTTTTTATTATGGAAAAGACTAAAAAATCCTGATGCTACCAAGCCCAAAACTTTCCAGACAAGTGAACAGGAGATTTAGAAAAGGGATAACATTAGGAAAATGATAGTTGGCCAGCTATATGTACCTTATCTGGAAAAAAGAAATGAATACTGATAGTAAAAATTGCAGATTATATTGAATTTACAAAGGTGTTGAAGATGAGCCTGAATTAAAAACTGTGCAGTCCTAGTTTCACTATTTCCAAAAGACTATAAAAGAACTGAAAAATGCTCAGAGTACAGCATGAATTCAGCTATGAATAGGATAGTTTTCATTTGAGGAATGACAGTGTGTCCCATTAAAATAATTAGATGCACCAAATCAAAGTTACAGTGTTTTCAGTATTTTTTTTTTTTTTCCTCTAGCATTAGGAGATTATAATTTCCAGTGCTAATTTAGAGTATGAAAATTTTACCAGAGAGTATTACTGGCAGAGTATATAAAAATTCTGAAGTAGACTAAAAGAATATGCACATGTTCAAAAAATAGCTGGACAAACCTGGAGGAAGAAAATTTGAGGGTCATTAAGTACAAAAAGACCATCTCTGGCTCTGAAAGTCCTTGAGCCACATACTACTTGAGCCTGAGAAATCTTTCTCTAGAAACATGACCTTATGTTTGTCCTGTTGTTTGTTCTGCCATAAGCATCTGGTACCAATTGCTGTTGTAAATCTGATACTTTGCTAGATGGACCTTTGATATTGCTTTAAAAGCTTTTTACTGCTTTTGATTTACTTTCTCACAAAGCACTTGGAGTCAGAGTCATTCCTTATAGAATAATGTTGTTTATTGTCTTCCAAAAATTGCTTGAAATTTATATTTCTGGTACTCTTAAGGCATATGGCATAAACATATACATAGGATTACATTAAAAAAAAAAAAAAGGAAAAGATTACTGTTGAAAGGAAAAGATTACTGTTGTGCGAATAGAAATAGTCTAGATAATGTATAATTGTGTCTTTAAGAGTCTCAATAGAAGCTGCAAAATTCTGGTAATTAAAAGATCTCCAAATGTTAGTAAATACCCAGTGGAGGATTTATTGTTGTAGGGCTAAATCTGCAGTCATCAAGTCTTAGAGAGTATTAATAATTAGGGAAATTGTTTCTGACAACATAAAATGCTTCTTATTAAGTCAAAAGTCATTAAGATAAATGGTGAATTTATTAATTTCAAGGTATCTGATTGCTATCATTTTACATATTATGGAATCATAGAATGGTTTGGGTTGTAAGGGACCTTTAAGATCATTGAGTTCCAAACCCCTGCTATAGGCAGGGCCCTCTCCCACTAGACCTGGTTGCTCAGAGCCCCATCCAGCCTGGCCTCCCTCCAGGGAGAGGGTATTCACAGCCTCTCTGTGCAATCTGTTTTAGTCTCCCTACACTCACAGTACAAAATTTCCTCCTAATATCTTGTTGAAATCTACCCTCTTCCAGTTTTAAATAATTTTCCTCTTGTTCTGTTGCTCCATGCCTTTATAAAAAAAGTCCCTCCCCAGGTTTTCTGTAGGTCCCCTTCAGGTACTGGAAGGTGACTATAACATCTCCTCTGAGCCTTCTCAAGTCTGAAGAGTCCCATCTCCCTCAGCCTTTCATTGCAGGGGAGGTGCTCTGGTTATCTTCATGACATCCATCCAGACCTCCTCCAGCAGCTTAATGTCCTTCTTGTGTTGGGAGCTCCTGAACTGAATGCAGTACTTTAGGTGGCGTCTCGCAGAGTAGAGGGGCTGAATCACCTCCCTCAATCTTCTTGTCACCCTTCTTTATATCATGTATATTGTTATAAATGTATGTTACAGTAACAGTAGTTGAAAGCCATTAGAACTTTACTTGGTCCCTAATGAAAACAAACAAGCAAACAAAAAGGTCTTGTGCATTAAACTCTTCTCTGTTGTTGTCAGATTTGTTATGTTATAACATTTGTTATGTTGGTGGTGTTTTACCTAACACTCCTTCCAGCTGTCCTTCATTGTGACGTATGTCTTTCAGTAGTGATTCAAATTCCCATATTACAAAGAGATTTGCTCATGCCTTTTGTATGTGTTTATTTCCTTTTTATTTTTTATTTATTTTTTCCAGGATGATGGAGCAATATGGCTTTAGATTCCCAACTCTCTTTTCACCTCTAGTGACTCATGCTTACCAAAAAGCTTTATACAGATTTTTAATCCATGGACCTGCTGCTTCTTCCATTATTGACTGTCTGGAAGAGAGTTATTTGTAACACGTTATCACTGATATAGAACGTATTGCTGCTTTATATTAGCAAGTATAACCAGTTTAATTTCAGTTTCAGGTGTTTTTGTTTGTTTGTTTGTTTTGCATATAACCAATATAATTGCCACGTACTCTTAGCTGAATGCTTAGAACACCTTTCTGGCTTTTCAGAAGTTCAGATTTCCACATATGTACGAGAGCTCATGGAACAATTATTGTGCTCAGTGTAGGCAGTCCCTCAAAAGTACTGTTAATTTGTCTGTAAATTAAATAGGGATGGTCTAGGTAAGGCTTTTAATCCATAACTGTTTTGTTCCTGGCAGGCATATGATGTGTGAATGGCTCTGTGGTTTTTGGCCACACAGGGTTTTTATATTTATAAAAATGCTGTGCAATTGGTGAGTCCACTAAATGGAATCAACTATAGTTTATGTATATAGACTACAATTAATTTATCACCAGTGAAGTGAAGATCTTTCTCTTTCCTTAAAGCATAGTACCTGAAAATTCAGAATTCAATATTTTCTTTCTAAACTTGTCAGCATTAAAAAAACAGTGATATTTGGGAATGCAGTTAACGTCAACACATAATTCTGGTAACATTAAAGTGCAGGATGCTCTAAATGATGAAGTGAGTAATGATTTATTCATCATTTAATTTAACCTCTTGTAACATTATTCTGAACAATCTTTCTTGAACAAGAGTATGTCTTAAAATAATAATTAAATCTTGATTAGCATTTTGAATGACAGCAAATTCACAGAACCTTTTTATGTTACTTAGATAATAACTGCTTCTTTTGTCAACAATCGTCTTCTCAGTTTTAGTCTGGCTTGGAGCACATTTAAGTATGAGCTTCTGTAAGTTATGACAGTATTTTTTTGTAATGCCTTTTTCTTTATATTTACACAATGCAAACCTTCAACCCCCTTAACCTATTTGGCTTAAAGTGTAACAAAATTCCTGGTATTTCTCACTAGAGGGGACGTTTTTCAATGCTTTATCATTTTTACTTTTTTTTTTTTTTTTAATCATTCTGTCTATAACTTCTTGTCTTCCAAGAATGGTTATCAGAATCAGGTAGCACAGAGGTAATTTAACTAACTTCATTACCCTCTTGGAGTTTCCATGGAGTTTTATAAAGTTCCATGTCTTTGTATTTACGACTTCATATTGGAAAAATTCTCCATTATTTCCAAGTTCTCTTTAGAGTGTGTATTGTTAAATTTTATATACAAGCCTAATGTTCTCAGTTTAAAATTTCTTAATTTTTTTTTTTTTTTTTTTTTTTTTTTTTTTTTTAGTGAAGCTAACGAGTGATCTATGTTCTGATACTACTAACCTGCTTATTGTATTATTTTCCACTTACTGTCCTGCCACCTTAACTACAGTTTTTGCCTTTTCCTATGTCATCATGGAAAAAAATACTTAATTACTCTTCTTCATATGTAATTTAAAATATTTGAATTCAGTTAATCTGTTTTATGTTTTTATGAAAACATCTTGTTAAAGTCTGTTTCATCAAAACTTATTTTTATCTACTAAACTTATAATGAAAGCTATCAAGTCGATTTGCTAAGATTTCTGTGAATTACAGTTGATGTGCATTATTATATTACAGATTTACACCTTCAGCAATCAAGGCTTTTGTGTTGGCTGTTTTATTATAGAGCCCAAAGATGTCAAATTGATGGATCATTTAATCTTTTCAAGTACAGACACACCATCAGTTTCTTTTTCATCTTAATTTTCTGAAAATTCACTAAAATAACATTTAATATTCCAGGTACCAAGAATGTTGTTGGCCAATTCTTTTAGAACTTTTTAATGCAAAGTATTCATATTTAGCTACTTGAAAAGATTTTATCTTTGCTATGTATTATTTTTCTATTCTCAGAGCATGCTAACAAAATATCTCTCCTTTACTAAACAAGAGAGGTGATTTCTTTTCTACTTTTTTCTCTTTAGTTTTTGTCCAAATCACTTAACCTCTGCAATCTGAAATTTTACAGTAAAAGCCAGTCCAAGATAGTCTGAAGAGCTAAGCAAATGGAGAAAGGACAATTATACTGAAAAAAGAACCTCTTTGTATAAAGATCTTTCCTATTCCTTACTGCTCAGTGGCTTTGTAACGTACAGCTTCTTTTCAGCTCAAAAGATATATACTTTGTGTTCAGTTTCTTTCTCTGATTCTGTTAATTTATCCACAGGGTAAAAGGGCTACTGTTTTGCATACTAAAGACGTGGCTAAGCAAATGTTTGAACTTCTGTGAGGTTTGTTAGGTTCTGCTTGTTTTCTGCTGTAACATACATCTTTCCCCAAAGTTGCAGCTACATTTGAATGTCTGTCGGTATTATCCTTAAGATTTTTTCATGTGCTTTGAAGAAAAAAGACTAGTTAAAGGTGATTTTGTTCTTGCATAACAATTGAAACTAGACTTAAGGTGTGTTTCTAACTTTACTGACAATGATTTTGGCATTCAGCATATTATACAATGACCAAAGTTCTATAATAAAGTGAATTAGCATGACAGCAACAAATTTGTTTTTTCCGAAACGCTTTAAAAAATCTTCTGTTGCAGAAGGATGCACTATCATGTGAAGTGATGGCAGTGTTGCTGGCTGATATCCACTGACTGCCAACTTCAAATACTACACTGGTGTGTGTGTCCCTGTGTTGCTGTGGTTCTCTTCAGTCTTCAATAAAAGTATTATATTACGTGCCATGATACCAAAGCAATACTTAGGAGGGAAAACAGTGTTGTTTGTTCTCTGTGTATAAACAACTGTTTCTTTCTGCTTGTTTCATTCCTGAGTGTTGTAATAAATGCTTTGTAGTTAATAAAGAAACTATTTTAAGTTTCAGCTTCAGGCTGTTTGGTGACTCAGGCAAATGCCACTGCAACATCTGAAGCTCATCTACTGGTAATACGTGGAAAAATACAAGAAAATAAAAGAAAGACAAAGCTTTTTTCTTTTCCTTTTTTTCCCATTTCTATTTAAAGAATTATTGCCTCCATAAAAATAGCAGGTAATGCAATTGTCTAAATCCATTCCCAGTGTTTGATAGATGAGTTTTATTTAGGAAATATAGGAGCTGTTTACATTTTATTTTATTTATTTGAATGACTGTGTACAAATGGACTGATTAGTTCTTAGATGTTCTCATTAAAAATAATTGTACCATCAACTGTTCTGAAAAACATATTTTCTAAGTTTTTGTGAGCTCTTTTATTCATTCATTTTCTTCTTTTGTTATTTCAAAATCAATACTTCATAGCACAAAATTTGACTTTGGAAATATATCTTAAGTTTTATCTTGAAAAAATAAAAAATAAGAGAAAGTCAGGTTATATACCACAAGTGAGAACAAAACAGTAAAGTAGAAACATTGTCATTTAATGGGATGATACGGTAGTTTACTCTGTAACTTGTGTTCTGAAGACTAACATGAATCAATTGTACCTATGTAAAAAAAAAAAAAAAATTCTACACATTTCACTATTAACAAGCTCATATAACTACAGAAAGTTATGCTGAGATACAATTTCCACTTCAATTTCCACATATTTGGGATGAAGGTAATCTTGAAGAGTGGTATTCTCAAAGAAGGAATGATAACATCTGTTCAATGAAACAGGCACATATATTATTGCATATTTGTATTTTGCATTGCTATAAGCCACCTCATTTTGCATTCCTTGTTTCTTGCATTGTTTAAATACAAATTAAGAGAGTTAATTTCCTTCCTCTAGGTGATATAATCTAATATATAACGAAAACGCCTCATTGGAAAATTTGAATTGTGCTGTGATAACCGCTTGTTTACTGATTTATTTGAAATGCTGCGTTAGGCCCATTTCCTCAATGCACTTGCAGTATGATGAATGGTTCACAAGTCTGTAAAACAGTATTTTGCTGGTATAAGTGTTTTGGGATTAGTTGACCAGAGCTATCCTTCCATTTCTAAAGAGGCAATTTCCCATTTTCCCACCATCATAACCAAGGCATTATGAAATTTGTGCATATGGCTCCTCCTTTTTAGCAGTGTGTGCCCAGCTTTCCAGGCTACTAGCAAAAAGGGATGGTGCTGCTCAACTGGCTCTTGCCTTGATCTTGGGACAGGATGCCATTAGGACACACCATGGCCTAGAAAAAGTTAAATGTTTTGTAGACTGGAGACACAGTGGACCCAACAATACATAAAATTCAACAAGAGCATTTGAAGAAGATACAATCTTTTTTACTGTTTTTCTTCTTTGTTATCTAGGTCCAATGTACTTTTTTACCTGGTTCTCTGGATGCTGTTGTTCCACTTACAAAAGTGGAATATATTTACTGTCTCCTATTTATTCTTTCAGGATTTGTGGATTTAACACTCCATGATCAGGTCCATCTACTGGAATGTGCCTGGTTAGAGATATTGATGATCGGCTTAGTCTGGCGCTCCATGGAACACCCGGGAAAGCTTTTATTTGCACCTAATCTATTACTGGACAGGTCAGTCTGTGTTTTGCTGTTCATTATTTAAGTGAATTAATTTCCTTCTACTGCAATCAGATTAATTTTTTGTTTTTAGTTATCTCATGGATGCTACAATTTGGTGGTATGTCATAAAGCATTATAGGACTGGAGAGGAACACTGGAAGAAAAAAGCCTAGAAATTATCAGATAACTCATTAAGACAAGGAAAACATCTGAAAGTCATCTGCAGCTGGAATTACTTCTTTTTCAAAGGCAACTAAAAATTCCTCTTATAATCTGTACGTTGTTGCCAAACTAAATTAAATTTAATACAAATCTGGAACACTAATCACTTTCATCCATGTAATTACTTCTACTTATCTAAAATCCTCATAGTCAGTATTAATTAGAATTGGTTTATTCAAGCAATTAGCCATAATTTTGGAAGAAAATCCTGATGGATCGATGTTATTATCTGATGTATTTGCATTTGTTTTTTTCTCCTATCCACAGGAGTTAAATGTGTAACTTGCTGTCCTATGTAAGTGTTTTTTAGCCAGTCTTACTGAGATGCTTTAGATGTTTCTAAGTGGGAGATAAAAATACATATCTCTGCTATACAAAATTATCCTGGAATTTAGCTGGTAGTCTTCACAAAATCAAAGCAAGAATTCTTGTTCTCTCCATTCAAACTCAAGTCATGAAAAATTTCAGCCTTGAGAGTGTTGAACAGTGAGCAATGGCTGTGGCAGAAGACTGTGGCAAGGCTAGGAAGAGTTAGGATGGAAGAGTGGTCTTAGCTATTACTAGTGCTTTTCTGTTGAAGACACTGAGATAGCAGAGTTGACAGTAGAGAGCTTGTGTGTAGGCACTGGTCACTCCAGTGCAGACCAAAACATGGAGTGAGGCAGCTTTGATCTAGCCATGCGTCTGATTTTACCGCGTAGCTGCAGGGGCACTGAGCTGCAACAGAGGGATGGCAGCAAAGTGTCAAGGGCAGAGCCTTCAGCATCTGCAACCATTAATTGGGTGAATGAACCAAAATTTTTTGCTAGAAGAAAAACTATTTCTCTTTTAGTTCTCTAAATAATAATAATAATAATAAAATTAAAAAAAAAAAAAGGAAAAAAAATGTACCATAGGAAAGTAAGTACACTATGCTATTAAAAACTACTGCAAATTGCAATTTAGCTTTAAAGACTAACTAATTTGACCCAAATTTCATAATGTATGCTGTGAGGAAAAAACTTCTGAAACTTTGGTCTTCCTCAGCTAAAAACCCCATGCTCTGAATAAAATGGAATCGGAGTAGTTGATTTGCACAGATTAATCTCTGCTGGATTAAAGGAAAGAATTTCATCTAAGTGGAGCTACATATTACTGTAGAGGAGAAAATGAATTCAGTTTTATATAAGAAGAAATGTGTTTCTAAGGCATAATATACTTGCTTCACCCTACATGGTAGGGATATTTGGTGACTCTGGGGTGTACTGATATGATTAATAGTTTAATGCCTATGTCATAATGAATTAGTGCTAACAATAATTTTATATGCCAAATTGATTTAGGCGTATTTCTTTTTAAGAATGTTATAGGGTACCTGTACGTTATTTGGTAGATTTGAAAGGAAAAGACAGAGACAATTCAAAGCCTGAGTCAGTGAATTCCTTCCTCTACAGCAAATATTTGGAAGAACATTACAGGAAGAGTGCAAAAGTTGTTTAATTCATTTTTTTGCTGTTATCTAAGTAATGAAACAATCTGACTGAGTGTCTAAAATAATGGAAAAGGTGAATTCAGTACAGAAATTTTCTTTCATCTGTGCTTTTCTCCATAAGCCTTAGCATATTCTTTACAGGATATGTACTCTTTTTATTAATATTTTCATTTACTGACTTCTGTTCTGAATCTCCACCACGCTTAGCCTGTTATCTGATCTATGCAGTTAAAGGCATGTGGAAATACAAATTTAAATCTTGGCTATCATCCAGAGTCACCAACTACAGATATTAAAACCTTCATCTGTCCCTAACCTATGTTTTTGTGGACTTAGTGCAAGTTCAATCTAATTAATATGGAGCTTCACAACACAACACTCGGCCTCTGCCTCTATGACCTGCCAGTGTTGGGTACCCCTTCTGATTTGTCATCTCTCATTTTTCACATTCAGGATTATCTTGTATCTGACAGATTATTTCTGTCTAATAGATTGTCATTTGTATACATCTGTATGTAAAGCTCTGGTCACTTCAAGTTTTATTACAGGAATGTTTTCCATCTTGGCTAGATAAATACAGTCTTGCCTGGCTCATATCTGTCTGAAACTCTATAAAAATACCATTCCTTCTTTGCCTTTTTTTGAGCAAATCTAATATTTGTTCTTGCAGCTTCCTCCTCCTACTTGGATCATATGAAACATCCATTTGTTTTTTCTCTGCAGATATCTTAAAGAAGCAACTTTCTTTTCCCATTCTGTGACATTCTACTTGTTACATTTTCATATAAGTACATCTATAATTTTCTTACATAACTATTCACAATTGGAAGATTCCTTGAAAGAATCTCTAAAGTAGCTCTTTGTTACTCACTTTAAGTTTCTTGAAATTTTGCTTTGCCTTGTTTTATGAAAAGGAAAAAAAAAAAAAAAAAAAAAAAAAAGCATAACAGTATAACAGTTAAGCTGTCAGTATGTTTATACTACTGCTTTCTGTATGGTTGAGTATCATCACATTATCCCTTTCTGTTCCCACTCTGCTTTGTAATTAGATAGGACATTCTGTGATGTAAAGCACTTTTTCTTGTTCAGTTAATGCATTGCCTAAACACTTGAGTCTTGGTTCAAGATCAGGACTTTCAGCAGTCTGCCAGTCACTTACAGTTAGCACATTTTGGCAGTGTACAACTGATGCTATTAAAATGGATCAAATGACAATAATTACAGATTAGAAAATTAACCCTGATTAGGAATAACAATAGTGCATTTGCAGAGCTTACATTTAATGTGCAGTGTCTGATGCAACAAACTAAAAGGAACTCAGGATAAATGCAAATGTTTTATACGCAGTTTTTAAAAGTTAGTGTCATGTGTGAGGCAAATCTAAGAGTAAAGACTTAAGTTTGCAATGGGATGAACCAGATGTTTCCTGTCTGGAGGGTTCCCAAGGAGCTAGACCTTAAAAATGTCATCAGACCAGGGCTGAAATTTGTCAGAACTGACAATAGGCTGTTTATAACTTTGAGGAAAATGTAATGTTTCTTCAGGAATAAGGAGAAGTCATACATTATTATATTTTTAAAGCATTTGCTACATGGAAGTTCAAGCAGATCAGAGATTGTTTTGAAACATAATTCTGAAGAAACTCATGGCAGAAATAGCTAAACTGCTAACTGAAGTGGATGACTTCTCACCTGAGTCATCCTCAGTACCAGCAAAATGGGAAATACAGTGATGCTTTTTAAAAGTTGATGGAATTTCAGCCCAGCATGCCTGCTGACCATTACAGGAAACTGATAGGATGCAGTCTAAAGAAGAGAACTAGCTGCGGATTGAATAAACATGACATAGCTGTAAGAAGTCACAGTTTTCCAAGGAGAAGCTATGTATCATAGCCATAAGGGAGCTCTTTCCAGAAATTACCAGGCACGTTGACAAGGCAGGTATTCCAAAAGTTATTAAACAAGATACAAATTTATTATAGACAAATGGAAACTGATGCATATAGAAAGAGAAAAATCCTAAACTTCATATGCTGCACCCTGAGTTGATCTTTCCATCTTGCTGTTGTAATAGTCAGTTTTATGGAATCCGCAATTCTTTGCTCACTAGCAGCTGAAAAGTAAGTAGTCTGCAGCTCTCCTTATAGAAATTGTTACAACAGGAAAACAAACAAAAAACACAGCAAATTACCAGAACCTTGGTATTTCACTGTGTAAATCTGTGTTTTTCTGATTTTCGTTATGTTAAGATGGAGTATAGTAATAACAGACAAGGTACCCAGTGAGACTACAGACACAGACAAGCTCTGAAACAAAGAATTGCTAAGTAGATTGACTTATCTGTCTGTGAAGCTCAGTTGAAGTAGGAAAACAAAGCAGGGATTATAAGAAATGTGTGAAACCATGAGCAAGTTAAGAAAAAGTCTAGTAATCCATGCGTTACCTTTTCCAATCTAGTACTGGAGGAAATCACCTGAACTTAGCTGATCTACATACCTGCATACCTAGCTTAGGGATAAATATACATTTGATATGAATCAGTCATTCTTGATGTTCACGTTTTATGTTCCAGTGTTATTTTTTTATTGTTATGGCAAAAATTTCTAGCAGAAATTATTCTAGAGTGCTAAAAAAACACATCAGTTAAATGTATTCAATATTTGCTGCTTATAACAGGTTATTTATATCTTTCTGTGGACAAATCTAGTTGTCATTTTATTTGGAAACTGTTCACATTCTCTTCCAGAATTTGATGATTTTTTTGTTCTCTTTCTCATGTGAAAGAAATTATTTTCATTTTAATGACCATGGTGTTGATCAATATCCAGGCAGCCACTGATCTCTTCAAACTGCAGATAGCATGAATATCATAAAAACTTAAATCATTCACTATATGATTCTGTAGCAGATAGGTTTCATGGAATATTTCATGTGCTGAGAAATTTCTCACAATTCTGAAAAGCGTGTCAAGCTTTCTGTGCAAGTAGCACATTCAGAAAGTTGAATACAGTGGAACAGAGTCAGGACAAATTTTCAGTGTGCTGTGCCACTCCCTCACCTTCTCAAATGTTCCAGCTGTCTCGGAATGTCATACTTTTAGTCAGTCTTCCACTTAAGTAAATGGACAATTGTATCTCTCTGTCTATTTATTTATTTATTTAGCCTTGTGTGGCTACAAATGCATTAGTTACCTTTGACTTACTACTGGAAAAATGGAAGCAGAGTAGACACAGATGCTTGAGTCAGAACACTTCATTAGTGACCTACTGCTGTTATCGTTTCATAGAAAAAGACCCATATGCAGAAAAGATATCAAAATTTGAACTTCAAAAACCATAAAAAATAACTGTGTTTTATTTGATTAAAATAAACATCTTTTACAGCAATAAATTCTGTACTGGAAACTCAACTCAATCATCCTGTCATCAGGCTGCTTACCTAATAGAGCTAATTTTATAAACATGTAGGTAGCTATGGTATCTCTGGAAATAATTTAATTTCTCCCTCACATTTTACTTTATTGTTGAATTTTTAGATGTGTTACTGTGTTGTAGATCCAAAAAATTTAAGTACATACACATACATATGTGTTCCAAGAGACATAATTAAACACAAATAAATGCAAAAGGAATCAGTTGTGGTTACTATAAATATGAGTTTCTTCTGATCTTGGAGAAAAAAAAAATAACTTTTTTGTAGATTTTGTAATTTCGAAAACTTAGGCTTATTTTAGGAGGAACCCTTCCAGAGCTCAGGGAAGTGCGGGGTAATTGTCAAAGTGATAAACTCTTTAAAAAACAAACACAACACTCAACAACAAAATCTTCCACTATTTCATGATCTTCACAGTTTTAAGTCTTTAGAAAAAGAGATTCCCTCTCTGGTTCTGTAGACTCAGAAGTTTTCAGAGAGAATGAAATCATTTCAGTATTTAAGATAGCCCCTATTTCCTACATCACTTCCAATACTGCTTCTTCATCTAGTCACTCTGACCTTGGAAGATCAGTCTCTAGGTCTAGGTCATGCTGAATTGTGATGCTGATCTTTGCAAAATGAAACTTTCTTACCAATTTCGATATAGAGATGTCACAGAGGGAATTTTGAAATATTTTTAGCCTTAAGGTATTTCAGAGCGAGATCTTCCTGTCAATCAATATAACATTTTTCAGACAATTCTTGTACTTCTACTAATCTAAATGCTACAAACTGATAAAAATAATAATAAACATTAATATTCTTATAATTACTATAACAGTGGTTTTGAGATTTTTCCTGTCTTATTTGTGGATCCATTTAACATCACCCTTTACTTCAAAAAATAATAATGAAAATGGTGCCTAGTTATTTAATTGTCTATATGTTTCAGACCTGATTCACCACTGTTTACATGTGTATATACTGTTTTTCTGATAATGAAGAAGATCCTCTGTTGATCAAGTAAGTAAAGACAGTCACAACTGCATGGTTCTGAGGGCAAGAGTCAAGAGCATGGAGACCCAAGTGGCCAGTTCACTGTAGTGGATATGGGTTTGAGGAAGAGTGAACAGATCTCCTATTGGTTCCAGAGCTGGTGTGAAAAACAGGAGTTCTATTTTTGTGATCATTGGACCTACTCTGTGGAATGAGATAGATTGGAAGAGGAGGACCCACCTGATCAAGTATGGGCGAAGACATGCTGGCCATCTTGGTGAAAGAAGCTTTAAACTGGGAATGATGCAGTTAATAATCAACAATCAAATGAGGAAGGTAGCAGACTACGCTGTCAAGAAAAGGGTTGTGGGTTGTATGGACAAGAGAGACCTTGGAAGTAGAACATCGTCCATCCTAAGAGTCTGAACACAAATAAGGAAGTGTTTACAGGACAAAGGAAGCTGTCATAGGTTTTCTGTGAAACCTATGCAACTGAGTGCATCTCTGAAGTGCTGTGCACTAATGCATGTGGTATGGGGAACAAGCAGGAAATATCAGAGGGTGATGTGCTGTTGCAGGACTGGGAATACAGGGACAAGATAAAAGAGCTCACCCATCTGGACAGCTAGAGTTAATGGTTAGAGACTCATTAGTAAAGACAGGCTGGAACAGCAACGGATGTAAGTTGCCCTGTGTGTAAGTGAGCAGTGGAAATGCATGAAGTTCTTGCTAGCTGTGAAGCTCTAGGTCAGGATAAATGCGCTTCTAGAGGGACAATCCAGCAGGGCACCAGCAGTCTAGAGGCTTTCTTGATTGCTTTGCTGATAAGTTCATAACAGAGATGTCCTGAGAGCTGATATTAGGAGATGCTTCATTGCATCTCCTAGCTACAAAAAGAAAGAACTGGTCAGAAGTGAGAACATCAGGGGCAGACTTGGCTAGATGAGATTTGAGATCAAGAAGACTGTTCTGAATTTGGATTTTTCAGGGTCTTGCTTGGAAGAATTTGTGAGATACAGTCCTAGAGAGAAAAGGGATTAAGGAGAGCTGGTTGATTTTCAAGGATCACCTCCTCTACACTTAAGAATGGTTCTTCATGACGTGCAGGATGTCAAGCAAAAGAGCCAAAAGGCCTGAAGGAATGAATAAGAAACTGATGAAACAATTCAGGTATAAATAGAAAGCATAAAAGAGATGGAAGCAAGGTCAAGTCACCCTGGAGATGAGGTGCTCTTTTCTTCCAGGTATCTAGTGTCAGGATGTGTGGCAATGGCTCAGAGCTGCCTCACAGGAGGTTCAGGCTAAACATTAGGAAAAACTTTACTGGGATGGTAGTTAGACAACAGAACAAACTTCCCAGAGGGATGGTTGATTCCCTTTTCCTTTCTGTGTTTAAGAAGCATTTGGATAAATAAACAGATTGCTTTAACTTTATGTTAGTCCTAGAGTAGTCTAATGGTTGAACTTGGTAATCTTTGTAGGTCTCTTCTCCTTTCTTCCTCTCCCCTCCCTTCAGCTTTCCTCCATTCCCTCTTGTTAAATGCAGGATGGTCTGAAGAAAATTTCATTGTGAATAATGTTTTCCCTATCTTTTAATTATTGACAGAGCATATCGTTGTAGAAAAGGGGGAAATCCCTAATTAGTTAAGTAGTTAACCAAAGTCATTTGTCAGCATTTTAGGCATCTGGATGGATGTGTTTGATTTTTTCTTGAAACCTATAAAAATGGAGTTTTCCTGACAGAATTCTTCCTCAAGCTGTGTTAGTACTTCACTTTGCATACAATTAGGAAGTGTCAATGGCCATTTATAGAATACATTAATGCATATAACAATTATATATTGTGCCAAAGGTACATAGAGCCTGTAGTAATAGCTTGAAAGATAGAACATTAAATTTTTTTTGAAATGTTGGACAGGTTTTGTGTACTTGAAAAACAGCAATAGACATCATGGTTGGTATACCTGTCCTTCAACTATTCCCGGTCTTCTCCAATTTCCTTTTCTTGTTTGTCTATATTTTAAAATCTCCCATTTGGTCTTTGAATGAGCCACTCCTTTTGATTCAGTTTGCTCAAGGAGCAAACAAGTATCAGAAAATATTAGTAAATCTCAGAGGATGGTGAGTTGGTAATTTCATTACTACTGGAAAAGGTACAAATTGCCTATCTGAGCCTTAGACTCAATCCTAATTGTTGCTGTGGTGCTATAGAAGAAATATAACCATGTCAGGTGAAAACTGCTGCTGTGCATGAACAACCACTTTTTTTGAATTTGTTTTGCAGAAGTGATAACACCAGTGGCAGTAACTCAAAGGATAGGTCACTTTCTTGCTATAAGAAAAAATAGGAATATAACTGCACTGCTCAGTGGTAGAAAAACAACTTTGCTTTTAGTGGTCCCTTCTGATTGTGTCTGTTTTCCTCCCTCAGTATTATGTTTGCAACTGATATTTCAGTTTTATTTCTTAATTGGAAAATGCCTGATTCAAGCATCTCCTGAAGGAAAAAAACTTGATTCCACATTGAACTGTGTTACTTCCAGTCCAGTGCTTCTCCAGACGCCTGGAGCTGGGAGTGATTCTCAGACTGTGATTCATGCACTGACAGTAATGGTATGTATTTCTGAATAAGTAGCCAAAAATATTGTTTGTTTAAACACCAAGAAATAATTACTGTAACAGTGTTGTAAATCATCTGAAAAAGATTTTAGTTAACTCCTACACCCCCAAAAATAATAGAAAAAGAAAGCAAAATTAATATTTGATGGTATGTTTCTGAAAAACATGCACTCTCATGTTAACATTTCTTCCTCTGAATATTTAGCCTTGCCTCTGGAGAGATAAATACTGTCCTGCTTTTTCCATGACTGAATAATTTAATGAATTAATAATAAATCCAAATTGAATATGAAAGAAGTATGGGAATAAGATGTAAGGAGAATTAAATGCTTGGAAATCATACAAGAATGAGCAAATTATTATGAATAGAAAGGATCATACTCTTTCCAAGCGTTTTTCCAAGATAAAGTTGATAAAGAAATTGTCAACGAGGAGAGTTAACTTTATAATTTTTTCTTCTCTGTTTTGTATCCTGTGCTGGATCTATTCATTAACTGAAAAAAAAAAAAAAAAAAGGGCTTTTTTTTTTTTTTTTTTTTTTTTAAACCACTGCGCTAGTACAGGAAACCTTATTTGTATGACTTGAAGATTGCTTCTATTACTTATGCAGGTGTTGGCTGCATATATGGATTCTTGGTTAAAAATCTCAAAACTAGTAATAAATTTTTGCTTCTGGTCACACCCTCAGAAACCAAACTCTTTCAGGTTCTTCTCCAGCAATTCACTTAGAAACAGAAATATTGGTTGCAGATCATTGTGTCCAACCTTCTCCTTGTAGCAAGAGTACTGCCAACACCAGCTTAGGCCAGCTGTGACTATCTAGAAGAGTCTTGAAAGGAGGAGAATGCACAGCCTTTATAGATATCTGTTTCAGGGTTGCAACACCATCCTACAGTCCAGACTTCACCTCGCATGCTGTAGCTTGCAGCATTTACTTGTTTTTTGCTTTAACATCCACTGCTCCTGGAAGAGCTTGTTTCCACCCAGTTTGCAATGCCCCTGCTAGCAGTTGTGGACTGCAATTTTAGCTGTCTCCTCCAGTACGTACTTTACCTCATCACTAGACTGAGCAGATCCAAATGGCTCAACTCATTCTTACAGGCATGCTGCATGCCTCTGACCACCTCCAGTTAGAGGAGATAGCCAACATCATCCCTGATCTGAGATACCTGAGACAGGAAATAGGTAGAGCACAGGTGAGGGCAGAACTACTTCTCTTGTTCCAGCCACATTCATCCTTAAATAATTTCTGTACACAATGAGAGCATGCTGTTGGCTTATTATTATTATTTTTAATAAATATAATTTAATTTGGAACCATTTTCCAACAAGGCTGCAAATCAGTCCAGAATATTTCTAACCTGAATTGATCCATGAGCTTGTTTGTCCTTGGGTGCAGGATTTTGTACTTCTGGTTGAACTTAATGAGTTTTCTGTGTGTTCACAGTCTCTGTGGTACTGAGGCTGTGCTCTGTAGCATCCTCACTCCACTCCCAATGTAATATCATCCACAAATGTGGAGGCATGTTTTTTGTCATCATCCTTGTAAATAATAAAGCAGCACTGGCTCCAGAGTCAACCTCTAAAGGAGATTTTTCTCATTACCTGCCACAAAGTAAGAGGTAATCCATTACTGCTACCTTTTGAGTCTGGTAAAACACCTTATGTTCCACCCATGTCTTTCTGCTTAGCCTGTATCATCCTGGCTTACAGACAAGAATGCTGTAACCTAAAAGCCTTACAAATTTGAGGTATTTATGCATACCATGCTCCCTTTGATCATTTGGTGAATTATTTTTTCATAGAATTCAATCAGGGCAGTCAATCATGATCCAGTTTCGTGGATTCTCCTTGTTTTTTGTCAGAGATGAGTCAATCTTCTGCTATTTGTCAGGGCTGGTTTCAATCTTCAAATGTAAAAAATACATGGGCCATCTCTTTCAGCACCCTGAAATAAGCCTCATTTGGCTCCAAAGATTTGAGTTACTCCTCTATGTAGTTAGTAATTTTCAAAGAAATTCTCTAACCTCTCAACATTCTTCTGTTGGATGCGTCTGTCCCCACCATGTTGAGCTGGTACATATAATTGGCTGTCATCAGAAACAATGTAGTCAATCAATGTTTCCCCCCACCCTCCCATTTCATGGACTACTTGTTCTTTCTGAACTTCCATTCCCTTCTTGTTGCTCTCTCTGTGCCTCACTTGTTTTAGCTTCAAATTAGCTTTGGTGTAAATTTTCAAACAATGCTTTGATACCCTTTCCTGTCTGTTTTTATTTCTATTATGTGACCTTTTGCCTTTAAATGTACAGAGGAGTTCCTTGCTTAGCTATAAGAATCTCATGAAATACCTGGTCTTCTGCTATGGTAGGATGAGTCTGTTCCTGAGCGCTTCATTAATTTTCCTTAAAATCTTTTCTAGCTCCCCTGGATGCTTTACCCATTGTGGCTCTAACAATATCTAGTAATTACCTATGGAAATTGTAGTATGATCATCTGGAGCCCAGAATCTGATCAGTGCTTCTGAAAACTTTGGTCATGGTTGTTTTGTTGTTTACCTTCCTAGTGCACTTCTCAATCCTGAACTCAATAACATCTCCTGGTTACTGCAGCCAAATGTCCTGTCTGTGGCCACATTCACTAGCAGTTTCTTTTTCTTTGTGAACATGGGTTAATACAGTTTTGCCTTTGTTTGTCTACACTGCAGAGTTAATTGTTCATACTCTACCTTGATGATAGTTACAGCTGGAGTTCCTCAAGAGTCTACTGTGGGATGTGTCCTATTAATTGTCTTTGCTAATGACCTAAAGGAGGATTTGTGTACACTCTTTAAGTTTCCAGATGACACAAAACTAGGGGGTGCAATTGATACACTGAGTTGCCAAACAAAGGAACCTAAATGAAATGGAGAAATGGGCTGACAGGATCATCATGAAATTCAGTAAGGAAAAATGCAGAGTCCTGTACTTGTGATAGACTTAATTCACTACTACTGTCCAAGCTGGGTAACAGCTTTGCTGGAAAAGGCCTGAAGAATGACAATCTGAGACATGAGCTCAGTACTGCAGCATGGCAGCAATGAAGGGCAACGGTATACTGGGCTGTATCAGTAGTAGCTAGCAGAGCAAGGAAAATTATTATTTCCCCTTCATATGGAATCCTTTAATCCATATCTGAAGTGGCACAACCTATTTTGCATCTCTCATTACAGGAAAGGTGTTAAAAATTTCAGCAAATGTAGGGGAGAATCACCAAAGGGCGGTTAGGGCTTGAGCCTCAAGTGGGGAAAATAAGAGAACAAAATTTGTTCATCTTGAACAAGAGATGGCTTTGGAGCATATCTGACAATCTTCTAAATTCTGCACAGAGGTTAGGAAGCCTCTTTATCGATATGACTGATAAAAGACTGAGAATCAGGAGTTAAGACAGAAGAGGTTCTGGTTAGATATGAGTGAAAAAAATGGTCCTGGGCATCATTAAGCTGAAAGAGGCTTTCTGCGTTCATCCTTGAATGTTTTCAAGACCAGACTGGGTAATGCCTAGAGTGAGCTAGTCTGAGATAACAGCTGACCCTGCTTTGAACAGGTACTTGACTAGAGACATATGGAAATGTCATTCAGCTTGAGTGATGCTGTGATTCTGTGGACTTACTAAAGTGCACAGCACTCATATGCAGCAACTTAAGACCTTTAATTCACCTACTTTAACTTTCCGTAGTATTTCATGATAGCCCAATCTAAAGAATTATTACAAGAATACACTCTGCCATTTTGCAGTTAGCAAACCTTTATTATTTTGTTTTCAATAAGCTGACAGTATACAAAGACAGTAGCATGATGTTGATATAAGGGCAATTTTTACATCTGTTACTTAATTTGTCCTCCAGGAATGTTATCTAGGCCTTCCTAGATAGGCCTTCCTATCAATGGGACGCAGAGCTGTAAAGATGTGATAATACTATCAGCTTATGTTAGAAAGTTAGAAGGCAATTTAGGAGAACTAGAGATCCTATTTCAGATAGTGTTTGTTAGTTAGAAAAGAAAACAAGTGGTGTAGCCTCGATAATAAAAGCATTTGATTAGAAGCCTGCATATCAAAGATGGCAAGCTCCTGCAGCTCCCTTAAATTGGAGCTGCTCTGAAAACAAATGAGAAAAAGTGTGTTTGCACACATGAGATATCAATGAGATATCAAACTTGTAAATTATATGACTACCTACAGCACTACTTATTTACTTTGTGGAATTCTTTGGTACTTCACACTCAGTAGATACAAAAGTAAATGTGATTAGAAAGTATTTAGAATCTCTTGAATTTACATAATTTTTATTTATCATCTATTATATGAATCCAGCTGGTAGAAAATAGGCACAAAGGCATATAGACTAAAAGCTGCAGGACTAAAAATTTTTGATGATAAGTTATACCTGTTGGCAAATATTTCTTCATTGGAATATTGCATTTGTAAGCTACAGACCACTGTAAAAATATTTTTGTAAAAATACCCAGCAATAATTCCTTTTTTATTTTTTATTTTTTGCTATTAAAATATCTTATCCATTTAAATTTTAGCAGCAAAGCAGATTTTTGAGTCAGTGATAACTGTTCATATTTTTATATCTTCCTTTGAGTGCCTAATTTTGTTTGGTTTTGATTTGTCAGGAGTACTACTAAAAATTACTTTGCCTTTGTTCATTTTATTAATGTCCAAACAGAGGAGGAAAATAACTGAATCCAACCAGTTTAGGTTTTGGTCTTTACCAGAGTTCTCCCCTCCCCCCAGCAGTGAACATTATAACTGATAAGTCATCAAATCAGTGAAAGCCTTCAAGCAAGAGGCATAACTGTGAATTTCAGGAAAGATGAGTTCAGATGCAACAGACTGAGATCAGTCCTGTAGTTCAGGTCATCATTGGGAACATGGTAAAATGAGGTGCCAAAGGCATCACAAGCTCTCTGTGGAACATTGCACTGAGTCTGCATATCTGCCAATCTTCACTGCAAGACTTTCTACACTACACTTGCTACCATAGCCTGGGGGATCCTAATACATGAAATTATCAGGGCTGCTGGTCGTATCTCAAAAGCTGCAACAGTTTAAACCACTATTTCTTCGGTGAAATTATTTAGAGACAGAAAAAAGCATGTAAATGGCATTGCTAAATGTTGCATCTTGTGACAAGGTGCCTGCCATGCAATGAAAATCATAGTTCTGAGCTGAGGTTAAGTGAAATGCATGTGGAGAAGTAGAGTGCTTGGTGTGCGGCTGCCTAGAAGGGACACAGGGACATGAAGCAAGAAAGAGCAGCCATTGTCCTTTATTGAAGTTCTTGTTCCTTCCTGCTCTTTGGATTCCCAAAACTGAATCATCTCTTTGTCAGAGAAAAATTAATGAGCATGTGCTGTTGTTATAGTGGCTAGGAGACTTGTTCTGTACCCCATGCTTACACTTCTTAGTGCCTGATCCAGAGCTAGAACTCAAACCCCTGAAACTGGACCAGGTTTGTCTGTGCTCATAGCCAGTACTGTCACGGTTACAGTGAAATTAAGCAATGATTAATCTGTGTGACACAATCTATAATGTGAGAGCCATCTGAATTTTCCTTTGCACTTTCCTGCAGCAATGAGCTGAAAAGTTCTGTCTCGTATCTAAAAAATAGTATATTTTTCAATCAGGAGATCATATCACTTGTTGATTTATATGCTAAATTTTCATTCACAAAGTCCTAATAAAATTAAGAATATGTAATTTTTAGTAAAAGGTTATGCTGTAAACTATCTAAAATTCCATGACTAGAAAATCTGGAGATAAAATTTTAATTAAAATTATGCCCAGTCTGCATTAATTCTCGAACTGTGGGTTGGGCATGCAAGATGAAAATGAGTGAGCATAGCTGATGTTGTGAGCAGAAATAAATGGTTATTTTACCTTTTTTTTTTTTTTTTTTTTTTTTTGCTGTTGTTGTTGTAGTGTAAAAATGGAGCTCATTTTCAAAGTGAAGTTGTAGGTTTAATCATATAGAGAAGACTTTGGCCTCATGAGTTCTTCCTGAGCTCATAAATGTGTGTATTCTGTATGGAGATGTGATGCTCACAAAAAATGAATGGGTGAAGCGTGGTGACACATTTTAGATTGCAAAACCAAATAGAAATGAGGACAAAACATAGGGAGAAATGTTGTGCAAGGAATTGGAGCTATGTAAATTAAAGGAAAAAAAAAAAAAAAAAAAAAGAAGATTAAAATGTAAGATGAGTAGAATATGAAAACATCAAAATGTAGTTTCAAACAAGTTTTTGCTCTCACTGTGACTTATTTGTCTGTATTGGTCTCTCATCTTCCACTATAGTAATGCTTTTTGCTGATAAGTTTATGATTTTTAGATTTTTTTTTGAAAGGCAAGGTTTATTTATTTATTCATTCCATACACTAAATGAACATAGACTAGGAAATCACATGCTAGCTTGTGCTCTGAGGTTTGAGAAATCTAATTTGAGGGGAGTAACCCAGGGGAATGAAAATCTCATGCTGCCAGGTTAAAGCTGTGAATATCTCCTTCTTGATGGTATTCACACAGGAATCAAGGGAAATGTGTAGAGGGCATGGTGGAAATCTTTGACATGCTACTGGCTACTGCTGCTCGGTTTCGGATGATGAACCTTCAAGGGGAGGAATTTGTGTGCCTTAAGTCCATCATCCTGCTCAATTCTGGTAAGTGGTGTGCTTTGCTGTCACTTGGGTAATTGTAAATGCTTCTGCATGTGGTTTGAATGCTGTCTGCTTCTTGTCTCTGGTGTTGTTGCCGTTTTGAGGCAGCAGCAACTGAAAGGGATGTCAAGACAGAGAAGGGGACACTGGTGTACATGGAACCCAGCAAATTAACACCTTCAGAGGTTGGTTCACTGAGTGCAGCTGGTGTGGAGGATGATTGGGGCCGCTGGGTGTTGAACTAGACACTGGAGGTCTTGTTAAAGTCCTCATTACAATGCACTGAGGTAGCTGGATCCACACTTCAGGCATCCAGAGACAATACCTGGTTATAAAGCAGGGTCTATACTCTTTTTCTTCTTTTTCTCTTTCTTTTTCTTTTTCTTTTTCTTTTTCTTTTTCTTTTTCTTTTTCTTTTTCTTTTTCTTTTTCTTTTTCTTTTTCTTTTTCTTTTTCTTTTTCTTTTCCTTTTCCTTTTCCTTTTCCTTTTCCTTTTCCTTTTCCTTTTCCTTTTCCTTTTCCTTTTCCTTTTCCTTTTCCTTTTCCTTTTCCTTTTCCTTTTCCTTTTCCCTCTCCCCCCTCCCCCCCCCCAATGGCAAATTAAAGGAAAATAGTGGCAAAGATGTGGCTATTTGTCATTATTTAGTTTATATTAATAAACTGTCATCTAAAACCTATGCTATCGCCTTACACATCCTCCATATTTGATGAACTATATTTTTAGACTGTAGATCTCATCTTAAATAACAGCAGGTAACATGTTTAACTAGATAGATATATCTAGATATATATATAGATAGATAGATATAGATAGAAATATCTAATATCTGGATTGAATTCTTTGTTACCGTATAGAAATAAACATCCAAAAGTTGGGGCAGAAAGTTTCTGTTGCATAACAGAGATTTATTTCTCTCTTTGAAGCAGAAGAGATTAAAGATAAATAGATTTAAAAAATAGGATAGTTTGGGGTAGGTGTAATAGCAGTGACATAGATTTGACATAGATACTCTGAACTGTCCTCTGGATACATTTTACTTATGGAATATAACCAACCTCCCTGAGGTAAAGCTCTGGACAGACATGAAGTATTATATGCTTTGAAGCACATGTTGTAGATGATGTATGGGGAGAGGCTGAGAGTGCTGGGAAAGGGAAGGCTGAGTGAAGGTCGAATTACTGCCTCAGACAGTTGATGAGCAGGTCATGGAGAAGGCAAGGCCAGAGGCCAGACTTTCCTCCGAGGAACAGAAGAATTTTCATCCCAGTGAGAGAAAGGTTAAGCACTGGAACAGGTTGACCAGATAGATGGTGGGATCACCATGCTCAGCAATACCAAAATTCACCTGAATGAACCTCTGGGCAGGTTGAGCTAACCCTGAAGTTAGTGCTATTTGAACAGAAAGTCAAAATACGTGACCTTCAAGCCTCCCTCCTTACCTTCTGTTTTTCTATGGTTTTACATCTAAATACACTCAAATATTTTACTAAAGAAACAGCAGATAAACAAAATAACAACTTTTTGTCTAGATAGATGATGTAACCAGCTGATCTCAAAAGGATTTAAACAAATATTTTCAACTGAATTGGAGTAATTATGCTACACTTCTTGTTTTAAAACATTCTCTATTTGCATTCTAAAAGCCTTTGTGGAATTTATTCTCTGAGTGTACATAAACATTTATTTATTAAATCCTTGGACATCTGTTAGTTTCTTCACATGAGGCAGTGCTGCTTATTGCTTTTGTTGGACAATTATTTTCTCATTTTTTTGCAACATCTTTCAAGGCTGTTTAATCTCTTTTTGCAGCTTTTTTATCCACATATGTCTTCTTAGCAATATTTTTTTAGCTTCCCTCAGTTTGTGTAGAAAAAACAGAAAGTTTTGTTTATAAAGCAAAATATACATTTGTGTTACTGACAAATTTTTCCTGAGATATCAAGGAGACAGCATGTCTGTACCAACAAGGACAGCAGTGTCTTCAGCTAAATAACAAAACAGAAGGTGCCCCTCTAAAGCTTCAGCAATAAGTAAGTTGTCTGACTAAAAAGCAAAGCACATTCAGCTCACTAATAGAATACTGTTTCGTAAGACTGGAAAATAAGCACCAGAAACATAAGAGGGCATAGTGATGCCAGATGTTTCATGTTTGAGTGGATCTGAAAAGAAGAGCAGTGTTATGTGGGGAAAAGCAGAGGTTTCCATTTTGCAGGCAAGGATGTAACTCATGTCTGCCTTAGCAGATGATTTACCTAGCTGGTAATTTTGCAGAGATGAAAAGATTTAGCTGATTTCAGTCATCCTGTAGACCTCCTTGATGCACCATGCCATCTGACTAGTTCTTACCATTTTTCTTTCCCCTGTTGAAGTGTGCTTTTAATCAATTTCTTTATTTTGAAGACTGGAGAATTGCATTAGTGCATGGTACAGAGCTGAGTTTGCTCTTAGCTCAGACTGGCTTGCTTCAGATAAAAACCAATGGGGCTTGGTGGAAGAGGAAGAAGATCCTTGTTTTGTTTTGTGACAATGAACACTAAATGTAAAAAAAATTAAACTGGGGTTTATTTTGACAGAAAAGATGTTGAAGACATTCTGTTATGCATGTCGAATAATATGTCAGGGTATATAGTAATATGTGTATAACTATACCTTGATATGCACGCTGACAGCTGACACAGTAGCCTTGCTATCTCTGGAAGAAACCATGGTGTGGATATCTTTGTGTTTGGGTGCAACCTGTTAGGTTTAGCTTGTTTGCAGAGACCTGCTAGCTTTAGTCTGTCTCCCGTAATGTTTTATGATACTGATGTATAGCTGGAAAACCATCTGGTGGATATTCAATCCTGCTTTCGGCTTTTTTTTTCTGCTTCAGAGGCTGGAAAGACCATTGAGATTGTTAAATTTCACTTTGTGAAGACAATTTTTCTGCACTCTTGTTCCGAAGCTCTGCCTCTATGTGTGTGTGTCTATGTGTGATGGATAGCTGGTATTTCTTCTGGGGAAATTTCTGGTCACTGGCCTAAGGCAGGAGAAATCACCTGGGGCAGAAAGGAAAACTGATCTTTTTTTTTGTTGTTGTTGTTGTTGTTTTTTCTTTTTGATTTATATTTTTTAATAGCTTCTGGACCAGACCTAGGTGAGAAACAATCCTGCCTGATCCATTTTTTTCCTTTTGTTGTTTTCAAATGTATGAAAGTAAGCGGTGCTGATACAAGTACAAAATAGCATTCTCTAGCTGAAGAAAGCTGATTTGGAGGAACAGGGAATTTATGAGGATAATATTTCCTTCATCAGTCATTTAGAAGTATCTTGCCCCTACAGGACATCGCTGGTCTAATAAACCTCATATCATCAGTAGATGTGTGAGGTTGGTTAATTGTCATCCAGCTGAGAAAAGCCCCAAGAACTCTGCCTTTTTGGGGAACTAATTTCAGTACAAATAACACTCATTAAAAACTTTGTGAGAAAAGAGGCTGTTGTGCTATTTGTATCAAATTCCAAGCAGCAATCACTACAAATCAAAGAAGTCTTACTACTGGTTTCTAGAAGCTGTGCTGTATTTCTGTTTCGCTCTTGTTTTATTTTTGTTTTTGAAGTCTCAGTCTCTCTCTCTCACACACACACATATACACTCACACTCACAAGTTTCTCTTTTTTTAGAACAGAAAGTCCAGCATCATAAAACCCACTTGCAGCTTACAGTAGTTTTAGGTCCTTGGTGTAGTGAGATGAAATGAGAAGGTGAGGCACATCAAGAAAATGGTAAAGAAATCAGTACATTGACTGACTGCTCTGATGCATGGATGAGTGTGCTTATTTGCAGTTCTGAAGGTACAACATCCAGCTATAAACAATACAAACGCTTTAGAGTACATACATGTTTGTATATGTATTAATCTTAGTGCTTTTCTTCTTAATATCTATAACTGCATTGTGTATTTTTCTATATGTGATGCATTAAAGAAAAGCTAAATGAAAGACAATACCATTAACCTTTTTTTTTTTTTTTTTTTTTTTTTTTTTTTTTTTTTTTTCCAAAGACAATAAAAACTTGGCTCTGTAAGTTGATGCAGAAGATCTGAAGCACAGGATTTGTCAAGTACTTTACATAGACAGGTCAATGATGAAGTCACTATGACCATGTTTTTTGGTATCAACATATATACTTAAGCCTTTGCTAATTCAAGGCTGTATGATAGTAATTTGATCTATTTGGAGTTATTAGGTCAATCCAGAAGATTAAAGAACTGGTGCTGAGGGCAACAGGTGCCCTTTGGCAGCATTGTTGTGGGGTGACATGCTTTGCATTGTCTGCCCATTGTCACACAGTACAAAGTCAAGGTAAAAATTTTTGGATTAGTAGAGAATGTCCTAGTTAGAAATCTGATGTGCTGCATGCAACGGAGGTGGAGGCTAAGGTGTTTTCTAGGAGATGTTCCAGGGGTTATTGGAGAGCTAGTCTCAAGTTGGTTTGATCTCTATTTTCGATTTCCTTCTGGTCCACATCTTCATGTTGCTTGCTCTCATGCAGAAAAGAAAGACAGCTGTATTGAAACAGGTTGCCTTTCAAAGCTCTTGTTTGCTTTGGAAGATATTATTGAGGCAAGTGCTTGTAAACAAACCCTATTTTTTTTACATGTGTTGTGGTATCATATTGTTCAGTCCTAGACTGCATAGAAAGCCACCAGAATTCAAGCATTAAACAGCAGAAATATTAGCAAATAGTGCTGTCAGCCTAGGCTAGGTCAGTAAGTTCTGCAGAGCTCTCAAGTGGCAGCAGAGTCTCCTCAAGGTTTTGGGGCTGAGTGACTGAGAGAGGAGAGCAGTTCAAGGTCAGGTCTGGCTGCAGGGTACAGGTGAACCATGCCACCTCTGCCAGCTAGCCCTGACCATAGGGGGCATGGGGTGAGGAAGATGCATCATCTTTGTCTTCCTGCTCTAACCACAGTGGCTAAATCCAAGCCCCACGATGGGTTGAAAGTTTCTCTGGGAAAGAGTGTGTTCTTCACATGTCTGTGAAGTGGTTATTTTCCTCCTTCACCTCCTTAATCAAAATGAGTAATTCTGTGGATGGGCTCCTAGATAATGCTGCCCTTTCCCAGCAGTACTTTATGGAAGATCTGGATTGCTTTATTTCTTTTTCTCTCCTTCCTCTGTCCTGTCCCCACATACTTCCCAGCTGCCAGCAGATTAGAATTTTATATGCACCGAGGCCTTAAAAAGCAGGGTGCACACAGGAAGCTCCTGTGATTTCATGCAGCCAAAGAGGCCACCATGAGGCATATGGGGAGTAAGTTTGAATATCAAAGTAATTTTTCTCTGTGGTTTTCTTTCTCCTTCCTACTCCAGGTGTGTACACTTTTCTTTCCAGCACCTTGAAATCTCTGGAAGAGAGGGACTATATCCACCGTGTTCTGGACAAAATCACAGATACTCTGATACACTTAATGGCCAAGTCAGGTCTTTCTCTGCAGCAGCAGCACCGTCGACTGGCTCAGCTCCTCCTCATCCTCTCTCACATCAGGCATATGAGGTAGGAGCAAGCACATGGTCAGGTGCAAGCAGGAGGTTTTGCAAATGTACATGTGTGCTTGGAGTTATGCTTTCCTTCTTTGTGTGTGTGTGTTGCCATTATATAAAAGGCAAACCACTGTCCTCTTTCCATAAGTGTAGATGGACCTGCAAAACCGTATTCTGGATTATTGTGTGGAAGGAGTAAAACATTTTCCTCATTTCTCTTTTTTATTTTCCTTCTAGTTTTGATAATGCCATAAACACTGTCTGCTTTTAATACTACACATCTTGTTATTCTTTTTGGAAGGTAGTGAGTACTTGAAAAACAAGGTAATAGCAGCCTAATTCTACAAACTCTAGTCTCCTGTAAGATAGGATTTAATAAAAATCTTACTTTTGAATAGACACCTCTCACAAGTGGCTTGATTGCGAATCACTTTACAAAAGATATTATTATCATTATATGTATATTATGAATGAAGATAAAAGCGGATCTCCTGAGTCCCAATCTAGAGCACTGTGCCCTTTGCTAATTAGTGGTGAAGGGCCTGAGGCACGCAGTTAGTTGGTAGTCTCAGGAGTGATTCTCCCTTACATAATTACTTCTGAAGGTAGCTGCTCACTAGCTGGGGTGTCTGCAGAATGAAAAACCTATGCAAAGTTGCAGCAGATATTATATTTCTTTATTAAATATAGAGGCATTCCTGTTATCTAGATTTTAATTTTCAAGATCACATTTAATAAAATTAAAATCAAAATAAGCATCACACAATACTGAAGCTCCCAGAACCAGAACATGAAGATTTTATGTCAAGGTACATTTTTTCATGTGTGTATTTTAAGGAGTTTCTTTGCCTTCATTTTAGTAACCATGCTGATATTTGTTTTCTCAATGGTTTGGTTGACCAAGGAAGTTCCAGATGCACAGTGATTTATTATTTCTGTGGCTTTGCAAATTGATGCTATTACAAGAGGGTGTTTGCTAACAAATTGGCTAAAGTTTATTTTCTAAGGAAAAATCCTAATATTTTAGGTTCAACTATAGGAAAGCCATGATTCATCCCATCCACTTAATTAAAGTGCCTAAAATAAGGGTCTGTTTGCTCTAGGTCAGCATTTAGGCAAAGACAAGGAAAAGAGCCACCTTTAGAAGGCAATCGCTCATGGGCAGCCTGAATTGTTCTTCAAAGATGTCTTCTGCAAACTGTAGTAATCTGCAGCAACTGTAAAGTTTGTTGCTTTGAACCATACAAAAATTAGCAATGATTATTTTTCAGAGTATGTTTGGGAAGTAACTGCTGTTTTGTTAAAACCCACAGCAACAAAGGAATGGAGCACCTGTACAATATGAAGTGTAAAAATGTAGTTCCGCTCTACGACCTCTTATTGGAGATGCTGGACGCTCACCGCCTACATGCACCGGCAGCCAGGAGTGCTGCACCAATGGAAGAGGAGAACCGAAGCCAGCTGACAACTGCGCCAGCTTCATCTCATTCCCTGCAGTCCTTTTATGTTAACAGCAAAGAAGAGGAGAGTATGCAGAATACAATATAAACAAAAGTCGGAGTATATGATGGTATGAGAAACCCAGCAGCATACTACCTAGCTCATGCTTCATTTCTTCTACAGTGCCACATATGCCAACACTCCAATGACATCACCCACCTGTATTTTCCATTTGAGTGTTTGTCAAGAGCTTGCCTAAATTGATTGCTTATTCTAAATGAAAGACATTTCATTGCTATGAACATCAAGCAAGGATTGTCAGGCTAACTTAATTTGAAATTTGCAGTGTTTTAATCTACTTTTGCATGTGGGTTGGCTAAGTCCTAATATAAACAGTAACATTTTGTTTGCCATAAATTAATAGGCCATAATACCCATGCATAGTTGTATCTTCCTGAGTGGGAGCCTTTCTTAGTATCCACCCAAAATTCTGAGCCCTCTTAGTACTTGAGTTGCCTGAAACTTTGAAGCAGTTTGGTAGATTCTGAATGAGTTTCTGTGAGGGATAACAGGAAACTGATCGACATCTTAGTGTGCCACAGTGAAATTGTAATGCTAGTGACTGCCTTGATAGTTTGGGTTGATTTGTGCCTCCCTCCTTCCTCAACTAGAAGAGGGCTCTTTATATTGAAAACAGTACTGTTTTGCCTTATTGGTTTGCATCTGCAGACAGCTTCTTCGCAAGATCATACTGACCAAACTCTTAGATCCTCTCATCCTAGCCCCTAGCCAAATTACATTGTGTGCATCCTATCTTGTCTGATCCTAGGAAATAAAATTCTGTTGCTTGGCTGTGTATAAATCGTGAGCAATGTGGCAAGCAGAGATATAGATAACATGGATAATCGCTCTTAAATCAGACCTGGTGATTACAAAAATCATCATGCCAGGAAAACAAAACCAAAAACCCATGCCTTCTAAAACATACACAAACCAAAGCTATTTTATGAAAAATCTTTTCCTGTCCTTTGCTTTGTTGTGCTGCAAACCAAGAGATGAGGATACCAGTGTAAGACTGACGTAGCAGGGTAGGATGATCGCTTTTGTGGCAGTCTTCCCTAACCCTACTGGGAAGGGCTGCTATCAGAGCCAGTACAACAGGTTTGCACTATCTTGTTTTCCTTTGGCTCTCACAGGGGCAAACTCAAAGATCAGTTTATATCCAACTCTTCTGTGGCACCACAACTGGGCAATGTGACTCAGACATGGTGGATGACTCCAGAACTGCACATCCAGGGTGCATCTGGCTTTCTCCATGCATGTGTGTAATTGTTTTTCATGCAGGTTGGTTGGATTCTTCAGATGAACCATAAATATACAAAAGGTCCACTGACAGTAAGAATTTCAGCAACTTATGAAAGAGAGACACTGAAGAAAAAGACCAACCTATCCATTGTATAAACTGTCCAAAATGGGAGTTTGTGCTGCTGTTTAACTGCCTTTAATGCTAGAAAATCAAATGTCACAGAATGTTGCTGGGTACTGGAACCTGATTATTATATTTTGCAGGGATACTTTATTTCTTTAATGACAATCTTTGCCTGTGCTACCTGCGCACCTGTTTTTCACGTGCAATTTGGGAGTTAGCACAGACCAGGGACTATTTCAATAGCTGGTTGGAAATGACCACCTGTAAGTAAGGAAGTTCGATAGCACATGTATAGGCTGCTTCATAGCAGCTGGCCACAGCGCCATAGGAGGATTTGGGGATGCTTCTTTTAGCCTTTATGTTAGGTTATGATTATTGTAATATACTGAGACTAAATATAGGAAATAATAATAGTGCGGTACAGGAGTGCCTATGTCTAGCCATGCTCACTGTTAAACAAGCAATGTTCAGTGAGTTTCAGTGTCAGAGCAATTGTGAAGAGAATGAGGCATAGGATGAGTTTGTGCTCCGCATAATAGATCCAGTTCTTTAGTGAGTGTACATAATAATGTCCTTAACAGTCTCATGTACATACCTGAGGATACGCACAGTTTAGAAATCTAATGATAGATGCTACCTACGTGTTGGAGAAGATTCCTTGAAAACTGTGCAAATCTGAATGTGTGAAGCAGTCACTGTAAGTTAATAGGCCTTATATTGATGCGTGTAATAGTGTCGTTTTTTTTCTGAACATGCTGAAAGAGTTGTATTTTTGTGTATTCCTTAAGAGTATGCATGTGCGTGTGAGTGTGGGTGCAAATTTGGTACTTAAGGGCTTTTGGAAGGCTTTCAAATGCCTTGAAAGAAAATATACATTTTGTCACAGTTGGTAGATGGTTTTTGAATGTGTTAGGAAAATCATGAATGCCCTAATGTGAGTGCAGGTTAAAATTTGAGTGGAATACAGGAATTCCTGTAGATACACTTCTGTGCTTACACCGTCATTATTTGCGTGCAGCCTTTTGCTATGAGATTTCAGTGCTCTATGTGCAGCTTGTGTGTTCTATATGACAAGCCACGAAGATCAAGCTTGTGGCTCAGCAGCTGCAAAGCAAATTGTTTGAAATAAATGTCTCCCCTTGTATGTATATCCCAGAAAAATGTATTGCATCAAATCAAATCTAAATTTGGCCTAGAAGAAGAAAATAGTTGATGGAAAGCAATTCACAAAAAAGGGACAGATTCTGTTGATTCTCCATAGATAGGTTAAGTACTGTTGCTCTCAACAGATTGTCCCAGCAAAACTGGGCAAATGTGAATTGAAGTGGTATGCAGCATATGGAAGGGTATCAAATGGTGGCCCAGAACACAGGAAATAATCTGTCAGTTCACAGCCATAATTACAAATGCTCTCCTAGGCTCTGCTCTGGCAGTGAAATCATTTAGAGTCAATCATATGTGGTGACAACTGTTAAGGGCACCAATAAAGAAAAAAGTGTTTTCCAGAGATGCATTTGTTTAGCTTGAGGCAGTCTCAGGACCCATGTCTTTAACTTGTTGAAGATCTTTTATTTGAAGTAGCACCTTAATTAATATAGTAACCTTCCCACAGTTATCTGAAAAGACGATTGTCCACATATCAGACTGTTGAATGTAGCTATTCAAGAAATTAAAGTCTATTATATACAAGTGGTAGCTTTTTTCATACGGAATTCCAAATTATGCTCTCGTGTATGCAGACAATTGTGCCTGACATTCAATAATTATTATTTCACAGGATGTTATTTTATGTGTGTATATATACATATCTATATATGTATACATATATGCTTTATATTTGCAGCTGACAAGCCAGTACTACCTGAATACCTGGTGCTGGATATTAAACAAAGATATATATAGCATGTTTAAAAAAAACAAAAAGAATTTAAAGAAAACTATTCAAGGCAGCTAATAATGCTTTTACCAAAATATTCATAGAGATGTCTCTTGAAAGCTAATGAAATAATAATTATTTTATAATGTTTATATGTAGATTAGAAAACAAAATCAACCACAAATAAAAAGAAACAAACAGAAAACCAAAAGAAAAAACAAACAAACGAAAAAAAAAACACCCAACCATCCTAGAATCATAGGGTATATAATACCAGCATCAGCCAGAAATAGACCCAATGAACTAGATTTTCTTGAGAATATGGTTGCTGTTCCTGAAATAATACCAAAAACTATGGAGGCAGAAGAGGATGTGTATAGAATGATGTGTAGCACCCAGTGGAGTCGGACTTTCCAACAATATGTAAAAGCTACTCTAGTTTGTAATGGTTTGAGCCATGTCTCGATCTTGCAGACTTTGTCTCAGGTAAAACTGTCAGTTGGGGCAGTAGAATTTGTACTGGGGTAAATTATTTTAATGAGGGTTTCTTGGTGCGTGTTTGTGATAAATTTACTATTATGTTTCAGCGATATATCTTGAATATTTTTTTTCTCCTGTACACTAAGGTGTTTAATAGTTTAACGTTATAATAAGTAAAAAAGAACTGAGCTCCCAAGGATATTGCAAGGACTGTTCAGCATGTTGCTGCATTTTAAACTGAAAAAAAAAAAAAAAAAAAAGAGAGAGAGAAAATATCAAACCTTTCAGACCATCCCCAAAAGCACTTTTTTAGTGGAGCCCCTATCAGTCCCAGCTTAGGCTGACTGATTCCTTAGGAGCTGAGCCAAATGGTTAAAATTAAACAAACTACCAGCAATGTAAAAATTCTGCCTCACTCTGGTCTGAGTCTTACCACAGGCTTTGGTAGGAATATGATAAGCCTCTCTTTTATATATATATATATCCTGCTTTAAAACTAGAATGCAACCCAACCTAAAGCTAATGGGATTTTGTATATAAGACATTCTCAGCTGAACTTATGCAAAATGAATTTCTTTCTCTTAATGAAGAGATGGCCTTTTACAATGCTACCTACAACTGCAGTATAGCTTTACAGATGAAAGAAATTCGGCATACATGAAGGACAAGTCATGTAAACAATCATATTGTAATATGAACCAGACTTTGCTGCCACCTGCAACTATAGCAGAATCTCAAATTAATCTGAGAATTGACATTAATATCCTGCTTTTTCTACTTGCAATCTCTTTCATCTTTCAAATGTAAATAGCCTTATTCCATTTTGCACTGTGTTTAAAAAATAGAAAACTAAAAAAAAAGAAAACAACCACTTTTGCATTCAAATGTGCCTAAAAAAATTAAAAGAATAAGAAAAAAAAAAGTATATGCTGCCATCTTGCAAATTAGTATGCTCTGTATTCCTGTGTGCCTATAATCAGAAGTCTGTTTCTTCAGAAAGTGTCCACTGAAAACTGAAGGGATAGACTGCTGATCTCGAGACTTTCATTAACAAGCCACTTTATGTATCACCTTGTTGTATATACTATAACTGATGCTATTGTGTGCATTATGTAGTCTTTAATGGAAAGTCCTTTATTTGGTATAGACTCAGCTGCCATAATGTATTTGTTGAAGTATTCTGTTCTTTCACTGATGCATATAAAATTATTCATGTCTTTGTTTTGGTGAGTTTTATTTCTTTGTTTTGCACCTGAATGTTCTAAAGAGTCTAAATGAAAAATCTGATAGGCTACCCAGTTGGTGCAAGATTTTTATCAGTGTATTTGATGTTGAAATAAATAATTAACTGGAGCAATTTATTTCATTTGTTATCATCTTTTGCATAGTTTAAAAAAAAAAAAAACAAAATGGGGGGGGGAGACGGGGGACGGGGACGGGGGGGACTTGTTTTTGTTTTTATTTTGTATTTTCCCCCCAGAAACATCTGAAACTGGCCAATGTGTTAGTCCAGGTCTCTACCATTGCTGATGACATTAAAGAAGTCACTGTCACAGTACTACCCATACATACTTTAATGTGGACCTATTAAGGCAACAGAAGTGATTACTGTATTAGAACACCCTTCCTATGAGGAAAGGCTGATAAGAGTTGAGGTTGTTCAGAGAAGGCTGTAGGGATATCTTCTAGTGGCCTTTCAGTACATAAAAGGCCCAAAAGAAAGCTGGAGACAGACTTTATCAGTGTGTGTAGTGATTGAGAAAGGGGTAATGGTTTTAAAGTAAAAGAGGGGAAATTCAGATTAGACATTAGGAGGAAGTTCTTTACCGAGAGGGCAATGAGGCACTGGAACAGGCTTCCCAAAAAAGCTGTGGATGCTGTATCTCTGGAGGTAATTAAGGCCAGCTTGAGTGTGGCCTTTAGCAGTCTGATCTAGCAGGTGGCAGTGCTGCCCATGGAATTAGGGTTGGAACTGGATGGTCTTTCAAGTTCCCTCCAACCCAGTCCATTCTATGGTTCTAAAATTGTTTCTAATGATCTGTTTCTTATTTTATCTTGTGGAATAGACTATGGCAGAGTAGACAAATTGTGTGAATGTAGCCATCTGCCTCTTACCATCAGTTAGCTAAAGTCAAGTAAAATTGCACGTCTTTCCCAAGTGAAGCCTGCTCCTCAGGATGAAAGGTGTCTTGTCTAAGCTGTGAGAAAGGAAGTTTTCCTGGTTTTATCAGTATTCCATATCATGACGTCATGCAGCAACCTGTTTCATTGATGGAACACAGTGCCAAGATGCTGCATTTCCTTGGTCAGCCCCTGGCACTGTCATTTTACATGTGTTCCTGATCTCTGAGAAGATACATTAAGAAGAGAGAAACTACAGCCCCAGAATATTCCAGCACTCCCTGTGTGATTTCTGATTCCTGGCGAAGGAATATTATAATGAGAGAGAAGACCTCTCTTCTGTTTCCAGTAGTACAGTGAGCAACACAGTCAGAATCTCTGTCTCACATTGTTTGGTTTATTACCTTTAACTAACTCCTTTTATCATTTGTAGTAAATTAGCTATACCTCCTTATCTAGGTTGCATAGTTCATTCTTTTTTCCCTCTCTCCCCCAGAAGAGGGAAAGGTAGATGAGGGGAAGCCCTTCTACTGGTGACATAATCAACTAAACTGCAACAGAAGTGAATAAAAAATGATATTAAACTTACCCTGTGAATTATTTTCAGAATTATATTGGATCTGCAAAGAACCAAGCCACTAATTTACAGCATTTACATACTTATTGAGGCATATCAATACTTATATATATATCTATCAATATTATAGAGTATACAGTTTCTATGTTGATTTTTTTTTCTACGTATTTTCTGTTCTGTGCTGGCTCTTAGTGGGATTATCACTCAGTGAATTCACTGAATTTCTGTTACAAAGCAATATTGAAGAAAGCATGGTATAGGATGAGTTTGTGCTCTGCACCAAGGATCCAAGCCTTTAGTGAGTGTACACAATAATGTCCATAACAGTATCATGTACATACCTGAGGATATGCACAGTATAGAAGTCTGATGATAGATGCTACCTACATGTTGGAGAAGATTCCTTGAAAACCATGCAAACCTGAATGTGTGAAGCATTCACAGGTCTAATCTACAAAAGCAACTGGACAAAAGAATACTTTACAATCAAAGACTTGTCAATCCTAAATAAAAATCAACCAGCTACAGTCTAAGCATACTTACAGCTGCTAAAATGATAACAGTGTAAAGAACCAAGATAGTGCATAACAGATGAGATTAGGCAGTCTTCTACTTCTCTCATCCCAGAGAGAACAGTGTGACCATACAGAGTCACAGAAATGTCTAGACCACTCCCTGACCCAGAGCTGGTTCACCAACTGAGATGTCAACATGCTCAGATCCACCAGGGGAAGACCTCAACAGGAAAAGGGCCTCTGCTCTCAGGAGCCAGGCACATTTCTCCAGCCAGGAGCCAGTGATTTCAATTGAGAAATTATGCCACAATGAGAGTTTTCAGTTTGCTTGTTTTACAGCCGAGCTCTTGGAGCTGAAATTCATGGCTCATCATTACTGGGCCCATCACTTTTCTTCTCTATGTATGAGCCCTTGCAGAACAGCTGCCTTCCCCAGATGTTGTTCCCTCAGTGAAGCCCATGAACACGCACACAGTTACTTGCAGTGGGCTCCCCACCACATGCTTGCTTGCTTGCTTTCCAAACATGCAAGTGATGCACATTTTGTTCTGGCATGTTTTATTCTATTTAAGTAATAAGAAAGGAAGAAAGGTATGGAGTAGTTAATATATAACTGAAGAACATACCCAATAGCTTTTACTTTTCTGTTAGTTAAGGCAATCTCCTTGTTTGCAATAAACTGTGAATATCAGCTTATTCACAGGCTACAACATGGTGCTCTCTGTCAATGGCACTTTCTTTCTGTAAGAAAAACCTTTTGACCATGTTGCACAGCTGTTCTGCTACAGCCAGTCAATACAGAGCATGAAGCAAATGAAGCAAACAAAGAAAAGAAATAGATTTAATTATACCACTTTGCAACTGTAAAGATTGTTCTTCAGAATTCCTCAATTGAGTTTTTTTTTTTTTTTTTTTTTTTTTTTTTTTTTTTTTTTTTTTTTTTTTTTTTTTCCATCTAGATGCTTCTGCATCAAAAACCCCATGAAGCTCTTAGGCTGGCTAAGGCTTGCATCTCTGCTCTGTATTACGTTTTTCTCCACTAGCCAAACAATGAAGAGGGAATAAAAATCCAAACTTAAAATAAGACATATCAGCATGTGCACAGAGAAGGAATGCTCACTGAAGGGCACTGCCTGTGTGGTCTTACACCCAAACAGGCTCCAGTTATTGTCATTCACCGTGACATCCTGCAGATACAGAAGACCAAATGTAGAAATATACTTGAAGTCTTCATGAAAACTGACAATCAAAATAATATTTAACACTCATCTCAGGAGAGGCAAGCCTAACCAGCTCTCATGTCCCTGTGAGAGCTGAGTGCTGCAGTATTTAAGTGTCAATCTGCAATGCTTTCATTTCTGCTGCATGTGGGTGATGATATAAAAATTTATCTTCTATTTTCCATTCCTACACATTTGCACATGATTCCAGTATGTTGCTGTACCAAACTGCTGAAAAAAAGGCATTTCAGCCAGACTTTCAGTAAACGCTTGTTAAGATATTTAGCTCTTGGACACATGAAGACTGAATGCTTTTTTCTAAGGCAGAAAGATCTGTGCCTTGTCAGTTGTTTCCCTTGTTTTCTACTCACCTTCTGATATTTCATTGTCCACAGAAAGGTGAAACAAGTTCATTGTACACCACAGGTAAGCAAAATACTGCACCCACCAGCTCTTTTATGGTATGGTATAGAAAAGCCTGAAGACTCAAAAAATGCTTACAAGTTTTAGACATTCACATAAAAGCAGAAAGTTTGAGTTCCAGTCTTTGTGGGATTATTTTTCACTTATATTAAACCTAAAAATCAGAAAACAATCTTCAGGTCTGCAATTTCTTCTTTGTACTTGTACCACAGTGCTACATCATCATGTTTTATTCTAGTGCTTTCTCTTCCCCCCCTGACTGACCACATGGTTTGCACACTTGGTTGCACAACAGAAGGAGTTCAAATTGAATTGCAGCAGCCGTGTGGCTTAACCTGCAGTGCAATGGTCAGGAGACTCTGATACAATAGCTTGAAATATTTATAGAGAGAATAATACAAATACAAATCTCTCACTTGCTTGTGAGCACTCCCATAAAAGGTGAACACAGGTAGCTTTCCTCTCTAAAAAGAATGGAATGAAAAGAAAACAACATTAATATAACCAGTCTTGCAGGAATTACATGCCCGAAAACACAAAGAGCCTGATCTGGGTAGCCTCTGTCCATACTTCATCTACATCTGGATCATCCCAGAAGGAGATGGGCCCACTGGTTCACATCTCTCCTCCCAAGATACTTCTGATACAGGAAGCAGACAACACTTTCCTAAAGCCTCCTCGCTCTTCCAAAAACTAAATGTCATTGTTTTATTCAGATCTTACTGAGATCAGATCTATGTTACACCTCAGGTCTTTAAATAGGTTTTTACTCAGCCAAGCAGTTCTGACCATTTCTATTTCTGAACTTTATATTAAGTAAACAATAAAAGTCACAGCTGGTCAGTTCCTGTCTGCTTTCAGAGCAACCACTTGATATGATTCAGATTCCTATCACTTAACCAGGGCTTGATCTATTACAAGTCTTCATGGCTTAAGCTTGCAGTTACTCATTTCCTTTTATCTTGTTTCACAGATTTTTATCTATCACTTTTTGTGAAGAGAAATTAATCCCCTAAATCATTCCCATATAATGCTTTATTGTGGAATATTATTGGAATACTCAAAAACTCTTAACATTATACAAACAAAAACAACTTATCCCAAATACAGGTTTTTCATTTTTGTGTCATATAATTGTGGAATCATTCGAATTGGAAGGTTCCCTTTAAAGGTCAACTATTCCAACTCCCCTGAAATGAACAGAGATACTTACAGCTCGATCAGGTTGCTCAGAGCCCCTCCATCATGACCTTGTATGTGTCTAGGGACAAGGCATCTACCACCTCTCTGGGCAACCTGTTCCAGTCCTTCACTACCATTACAAAAAAACCAAATCCAAAAACAAAACAAACCACTTCCTTATAACCAGTCTAAGTCTCCCCTCTTTTAGTTTGAAACCATTTCCTCTTCATAACAAGACCCAGCTCTAAGTCGAATAATGGCCAAATAGCACAATAACTCAGTTTGCAGCAGTGCATTTCACAACATTACTGCCAAGGTTAGAAACAGCTAGCCAGTACCTGGACTAGTGAGGTGATATCAAAGTTATTGACCAGAAATCTTGTGTAGGGAAATCTCTTTTCCCCAAACCAAAACATGAATACTCCCATTCTTCCAGCTCTCCCATTCCCAGTGTAGGCAACAACTTCTTCAGATGAATTCTGAAACTGAATGCTGCAAGAGTTGTACAGTTTTATAGTCAAGCTACCCAACTTAAACATAAATCTTAACTCACTGTGGCACCCCCCACTCTTTTGCTTTCCAAAATCCACTGCTTTTAATATCATATTAAACATAGGAATCATAAGTAAGCATGAAAGTTGATACTCTTTTACATCTTCCCTACCCTCATTTCTGTATTTTCTTACAATTTCTTTTTGCTTCTCTTTCTCTTGCTTACATTTCTTCCTAACTCTGCTCTTATTTCCCAGAATCCTCCTACACTCACTAAATCCTGATAGCATCTGCGGTTTGAGGACCATGAGTGATGTGTTTCTTTATGCCTTTGAAAACACACTCAGATGTACATGACGATGATCATGTTGAGAGATGCTATCAGTTATAAACAGATTTCTCAACCAGAAAAAGCACAAGACTCTGAGGATGACTGTTCATGTGACAACCCTAGCTAGTTTGTCCTTGTTTAATAGCCAGCTGTAGAAGTAAGACCTAAGGAAGGAGAAGGCCAGACTGAAGGTATTCATGGTGTTTACAGGGGACCTGGAAGGGCGGCAAACCAGTGGAGATGATAGACTATTGATTTGTCTACTGCAGAATGAAGCTGTTAAGGGCACAGGCATGGGGCAGATGATGTCTTAGTACTGCCATAGAGTGAAGAGTCACTAAGTGTATGGGAAATTGGTAATCACAGCCTGAACCTCTGATTAATCAGCTGAGGCAAGTTTCAGGTCAGCTGTGGGAGCACAGGTGAGGGTAATTCAGCTGTGCTCCTGGAAAGGGTGGAGCCTGACTCCACCTCCTCTAGACCTCATTTAAGGGCTGACCACCACTGAAGTAGCATCTCTTTGAGATTGCTCCTTGTTGGAGATTGCTTCAGTGTTTCCAGCAGACTGAAGGCCTGTATTGGGTGAGTCTTTTTTTAAATAACCTTTTGGTTACTTATCACTGTCTTTCTTGTACCATCTTTGCATTGTTGTCACTATATATTGCTGCACACTAAGCTATGAGTTTATGCCTTTATACACCCACTAATTATGAGGTAACTTAAAGCCTTTAAGTCAATAAGCAGGGTTCACAGTTGCAAGATGCATTGAGCTGCAATGATGACTATACCTCAAAAACACTCACTGCATATCCAATAGTGGAGTGGTGCAGAGTGGTACAGTTGATACAGTAGCTGGAAGGGATGCAGAAGGATTCAAAGAGTGGGCACGTGAGAATCTCATGAGATTCAGGAAGGCAAATACAAGGTGTTGCACTTGAGTCAGAACAATCATAGATAACACAGATGGGGAGAACTCACTGACAGTAACCCTATGAAGAAGGACATAGGGATCACAATGGGGAAAAAGCTGTGCACAAACCAGCAGTGTACTCCTGCAGCCCAGAAGGCCTACTGTATCCTGGGCAACATCAATGGAGGAGTGGCCAGTTTATGAGGCCACATCTTGTGTTCTGTGTCCGCATTCTGGGCCCACAACCCAATAAAGATATGGAGATGCTGCAGTGGGTCCAGAGGAGGGCCACGAAGATATCAGAGGGCTGGAGCTCCTCTCTCATGAAGAAAAGTTGAGGGAGTCAGGCTTGTTTTGCTTGAAGCAAAGGTTCCAGGGAGACCTCTCTGCAGCCTTCCTGTACTTAAAAGGCAGCTTATAAATAGGCAGGAAAACAACTTTCTAAATGGTCTCATAGTGATTGGAACAGAGGGAATTATTTTAAATCATTTTGATGTTAAGAAGAAATTCTTTACTTACCTTACTGGTGAGGCACAGGCTGTCCAAAGAAGTTGTGGATGCCCCAGCTTTGGAGGTATTCAGGGTCCGGATGGGGCTCTGGGCAGCCTGATCTGGTGGATAGCAGCCCTTCGCATTGCAGCGGATTGGAACTGGGTAATATTTAAGGTTATCTAACATAAGCTATTCTACAATTCTATGTATGAAAATGGGACAAAAGATAATTTAGTAATAACTGCTGTTTGCCAAGATGGAGAGTCTGCATGAAGTTCATTTTCTTCAGGCTTGAATACTCTGCCTGCTGTAAGTGAAGATCAGGCTTGAGACCATCTAAAGAAGCTGAAGGTGCACAAATCCATGGGACCCAGTGAGATCTATCCATGGATTCTGAGGGGACTGGCAGATGAAGTTGCCAAGACATAATCCACCATATCTGAAAGGTCACAGAAGCCTGGTGAAGTTCCCACTGATCGGGAAAGGCAAAACACAACCCCAATTTTCAAGGGGGGGGAAAAAAAAAAAGATGATCCAGGCAACTACAGGCCAGTCATTCTCTTCTTTGTGCCTGGCAAGATCATGGAGCAGATCCTCCTGAAGACACTTGTGAAATAAAGATGGGGTTATTAGTTGTAAACAACATGGCTGCATCAAGGACAAGTCATGTTTGACAAATTTGGTTGGCCTTTTGATGGAGTAACAGTGTCAGTGGATAAAGGAAGAGCAACTGATATAATCTACCTGGACTTGTGCAAAGCATTTGACACTGTCCTGCTGGACATCCTGGTTGCTAAATTAGAGAAAAATGGATTTGATGGATTGACCACTTCCTGGATAAGGAATTGGTTGGATGGTCACACTCAGAGAGTAGCAGTCAAAGACTCAATGTCTAAGTAGAGACCAGTGACAATTGGCCTTCCTCAGAGATTTGTGCTGGGACTGGCATTAACATCCTTGTAAGCAACATGGACAGAAAGATTGAATGCACCCTCATCGAGTTTACAAGAACACCAAGCTGAGAGGTGCTGTTGACATGCTAGAGGGAATGGGTGCTATCCAGAGCAACCTGGACAGGCCTGAGAGGTGGGCTGATGCCAACACCATGAATTTTAACAAGGCTAAATGCAAGGTTTCTGGGTTGTGGCAATCCCAACCACAGATGCAGGTTGGGTGGAGAACAGCTTGAGAGCAGCCCTGAGAAGTATTTCATAGTGGCAGCTGATGAAAGATTCAACATGAGCGGATAATATACGCTTGCAGCCCAGAAGACTAACTGTATCCTGTGTTACATCAAGAGAAGCATGACCAGCAGGTCAAGGGATGTGATCCTTTCCCTCTATTCTGCTCTCACAAGATCCCACCTGAAGTACTGCACCCAGTTCTGTGGCCAAGGACACTGAGCTGCTGGAGCATGTCCAGGGGAGGTCCATGAAGATGAACCATTTCATGATTCTGTGGATGGTCCCAGATTTGTACAACTTCTTTATCACATTCCTACAGATCTTGCAGCAAAGGCTCAAAGCGTTACCAGAATTCAGTCCTGTCTATTTACGGATTATGAACAGTAAATTGGTTGTCTGCTTTAGAAAGAGAGTAAATGACTGCAGGCTAAAGGCAGGGCATCTTAGAATTCTAACTTGTGAATTTCTTAAAAAAAAAATAAAAAATAATCTTACTCCTCTGTGACACCCTCCCAATGAAATAAACAGAAAGAGCACCTTCAACATAGCAGAAGACTCCTAGGCTGCAAAGTTGGCTAATGCCACAGTCTGGAATAACTGAATATATTCTGGGAGTGACTTTTTTTCCTCTAAACTTGCCTCATTTCCCCCTAGTACATGATGTGGTAATAAGCGCATATGCTGATGTTACCTGCCTGAGGTTGCAGCTCAAGATAGATCTTCAAGTCACTGGTACTCACTGGATGAAATTTGCTTTAATGGGAATCTGTGTAATGCCCAGACATTTGTTCAGTTTTGACTGCATTGTGCCAGTTTTGGTGATCAGTATCCAGCTCTGAAAAAAACACATTTGAAGTCATAATGGAATTGACTTAGCTTTTTGAGAAGCTTATTTCTCACACCAGTTTAAGTGGTCAGACAGAGATTTTCTCTTCTGAAATCAAGCAGGTGAATGACATAAGACTCGGGTTATGGGGCAGAGGTAGATAAATGGAGTCTACAGAGAAATGCATGATAAGTAAAATGTAAGTAGATGAAAGAGCAACACAGGTTGAAGGAGGAAACACCGAAAAGTGATGTAATTATTAATGACAAAAAAATGCAGAAACAGCTGTGGCAGCTGACCAAGGGATTCAGTTCTCCCTGGGCAGTCAGCATGGAAAGAATTTTATATAAATATGCTCATCTAAACCAACATTACCCTTTCTCTCTTATACTAAATTCTTTATCCCAAAAATATACTTCAAGAACAATAAATGCAATAAGAAATCAAAGCAATGAGGATTAAGCTGAGTACAATAGGTAAGCAATCAACAACTGAAAAAAAACACTTCTGCTTCCTTCTATAGCCTCCACTAAGGAAGACACTCTTTTTCATCTGTTCTGCAGTTCAGGTATGAGCTACACAGCAAGGGAGAGTGTCAAGGAGGTAGACATGGGAAAATGGTCAACACCAATAATTAAATAAAGCAACAGTTCACACTGCTGCTCCATAAAGTGCAGGGCTTCACAGTACTTCTAGACTGCCTTCTAGACATCTTGGTATCTGGAATTACAGCGAGCTGTAAAGAATGATGATATGTCAAAAGATTAAAAAGTTCAGTGCTGAATGGGCTATATGTGCACATAATTAGAGATTTTAGGAAGCAGGGACTACAGAATGGCAAAATATTTGGCAAATATCAAATTTCTGGTTGCCATTCAAACATGTGGGGTGCTACCCTTTATATTTTCTGGTATCAGGTACTCCATTAATTGCATCTGACATCACTGAAACAAAATTCTTTTCCTTGTACTCTTCCTCTTAAACACCGGCCTTCAAACCTCCCTGCCTCTCCTTCAGTTTTTATCACTTGTGATTTTCTTTTTTCCTGCTTCCTTCAGCAGATTAAGCTTTCTTTTGTAGTTTGATAATCACAACTACCTTTTAGATAATATCTCCTTCCATGAGATCACAAACAATGAACTGGAAAATGAGAATTGGAGGCAACCTTCTCAGTAAATTAGCCTTTTCAGTATCAATAATGCTTTCCTTTTAAAAAATAAATAAACAAATAAAAGCAACCCTCCAACAAAAACAGTCATCAAAACCAGGGATTGCCTGATAAAGGAATGTTTGAAGAGTACAGAGATCAGGACTAACAGTTCTGAAGTGAGCTAACTATGAAATTATTAATATAGGTGCATTCATTACCATTTCCATAAGTCATGTTACCACAGAGAATGATATCAGAAAAGAGAGGGAAGGTCAATTTTATGATTCCTTCTGCAAATAAAAGCTCATTTTTATACTTTAAAAGTGTATTATTTATCTTTGTGTACTCAAACAGTGATAATAGCATAACTTCTGAATATCAGTAAAAGAAACTAAGACTTGAAAAGAATATGTAGCTGTATCAATCCAAGTCTAGGTTTTTGACACTGAAGACACCTTGTTGATGTACAATATCCTTTCCAGGAAAATATTACACTTATCTGAAAAGGGAGCTTTATTTTGGCTCCTCTAACTGCTGAAGTTCAACTAGCATTACTCTACAGTAGATATAACACTTTCCCTTGTATATCACCATGTGACATGTTATCCAGATGATCTTATTCTAACATACACTCACTACTACTAATTTGTTACAGCATTTTTTAATTATTTTTAGAAGTGCAGCTATTTTTCTTTATACCATACAGATCTCATTCTAAACTTTGAGGTTTTCATAGTTGTTCTTAAAAAGCACGTAGACAAAATATTTTATGGTATCTATAATAAATGCAAAGAAATCAATACAAACAAAACTTGGCTTAGCAAACTGTACATACATAAATATGTTCTTTGTTTTTCAACTTGACATTCAACATTTTTCTTCATAAAACCTTTTATGATCTCATTTATTACATCCATTTTTTTTTTTTAAACCTTAAAAAAGTGCTTAACAGATTTACACCTTGTACATCCAAAGCAAAGGTTAGAACACCATGCCCAAAACAGAAATCACAGGGGAAAATATGCTGCCATACAAGATCCTTTAAAATTGTATGTTTACAAATGCTCTAAAACTTCTTTAGCACTGGCTATTTTGTATACTGTAGATGCTGAGAGGGCAATTAACAAAGACAGGCTAATGGCTCATATAGAGCAGCACACAGGAAAGGATCTACAGTATCCAGTTCTCAGCTATGCATAGTACAGGGCAATGACCTGGGTATTAAGTGGGTAAAAGATTGAGAATGATGAACAGAAGGACATTTCCCTCACATCACATCCTCCTTGGTGCCCAGGATGTGAATACTGAAACAATGCTACTTGGGTAATACATTCTGCAGTTTGGAAATGATGTACTGATGTGTTATCGAGTGCCAGTAGAGAACGATACAGATACTGTGGTGGCTACAGCAGATATATAAAGCTGCCACACTGAATGTTGTCACTTTTTAAAACCACGCTGCCTCCTGGCTACTACTCCAGCAAGATCACCTGCTGTCTCACAAATTCATAATGGAGGCGGACCATTCATGTATTTTAACATGGGATGGAAAGAGCGGGCAAAGTTGTTGGCCATTGTACAGCTGTAGTCCTCCTCTGTCATTGGAACCAGGCAAGCCAGCCCAATCAGGAGCAGCAAAAAGAGCTGAAGTGGCAGAGCAGCTCGGAGGACTCTGAGGAAGAAGGATGGGTGCTGCCATGCTGGCCCAGCCTCAGAAGGGGAGGAACCTGAGCCACCTCTTGTGGACCTGAGAAAAGAAAATGGACAGGTGAGTAAAACATTGCTGCAGCAGAGGTTGTCCTTGGGTACTCAGCTGTCCCTGAAGTCTGGTTTAGGATTTGTACACACAGACTGAAAATAGCAGAGGTATTTTTCACTGAACATTCTATTTCTCCAACAGTCTTAAGAGATCTCATATTTCTGGACTGGATAAGAAAACATCAAATATTCACTATAGAATGGTGAATAATGTGGTGTCACAATGTTATTGTGACATCTGTTCCCTTCATCTGTTCTAGGGAAGACTCTCCACTTAGGGCATTGCAAAATAGAAATTAAAATGTAGGATATGCTTGTCACATATATTCATTACACACTGCCTAAAAAACAATCCCCTTCTTTTAAAATAGAAACTGCATTTGCTTTTCAGAAGTTTCTAAATTCATTTTCTTATATTCCTCAGTATATACTGAAATAAGATCCAGTTACCTTAATATTCAGTTAATTAATACACCATTATCCAGGCAGTAGAGATTCATTTTGTATGTAGTACACTGTATTTTGTATCTTGCACTGAATCAGCTGTTAAAATCTATTTGCTCAACTGACCTGAGACCCTCACCATCTGAGTTATTTTCCCCCTTCTGTGTATGGACGTGTGTTGAAGTGGTATATATCTATCATATGTCAATAGGAGATATTTCCAAACATTTCCAAAGGGACATTTCAATTTAAGCACAAAAATCCAAGATATTTTTAATAAAGGACAAAGATAGATACAAATTTCACATTTTCCCTTTTGACTGAAACCACCAGAGCTCTAGTATACAGATAACAGGTTTTGAGGTAAGTGAAGTACTGAAAAGAGAATTTCAGCAGGTTAGTATTAGAATGCATGGAAAAGTATTTTAGTGCTAGGTAAAAAAAGGAAGAACTTAGAGCCTTTGCATCACTATTTTCAACAATTCTTCCATGTAGACGTTGTTGCAAATTTTGCAATAGACACGGTGCTATAAAAGTGTAGATGGCTACTCTGGTTATGAAGCCCTAGAAAGCCTATAGATCACTAGGGTATAAAAGATAAAAAAGACTCATAAGGATGCACTTAGTTTCAACTTAAAGGTATAGGAGATCAGGCATGATGGCCAAGGTTAAATTCTCCTCAGTCATGCAAATAGGTCTTTATGACATCTCCTTGCCTTCCCTTCGTCCTTTCAATCTGAATTTCTATGAAAAGCATGCAAAGTATCAAAGTATCAAAGTATCAAAGACCAAAGTATCAACTTCAAAACCACATCAGGCCCCCTTCACAAATAATCAGAAAATATTTCTTTCTGTGCTTGAGATTATTTTTATGTCTTGTTCAGGCATGTGTATCATCCTACTATGTTGACTCCAAGAAAGCCATTTCACAGAGTTTGTTGTTGATCAACAGATACAAAGAAAACTTGAGTTAGTTAAATGATTAGCTTGACTTAAATATCTCAGGAAAGAGTGATGATCAAAACAAAAGATCGCATACTGTTTGGATCCATGTTATTGTTGCCCGGATGGAAAGCTGCTGATTGAATTATGCAAGATCACATATTAAAAAGAACATGCTGAAAGGATATGGCACATTTAACAGCATAAGAGCATTCCATATTAAAGTCCAATTAGATCAGGACTTCTGCTGTCCAAGAATGCCAAGACAGAAAGTCAACGGGCTGAGGCAGGAACAAAGGGAACAAAGAGTGCTTAATTACTTTCCAAACATAAAAAAGGCTACCTTTCTGTAGTTGGTAGCAGCTGTTTTATAATGAGTAAAGTCTGAATTTTCTTCATTGATCCTAGAGTTATGCCAGGGAAGTAAGGGGCATTTCTAAAAAGCAGAATCAAAATCATCTATCTTTTTCTTTTGTTTTTAGGCTTTTCCTATTGGTGCAGTAGCACAGTTTGTTTTGTGACTTACTTAAACCAAAACCAACCAACCAACCAACCCAAACACCACAACTACAAACAGGAAGAAAGAGTGGAAGTATGTGTGAACTGCATAACTGGCTATAGATTTTCTTTCAAAAATTAACAGTTCATGGCAAAGTATCTCAAAACACTTTTTCTGCAGTGAAGCAGGGTGCAGAAAAACAGTTTCTAATACTGGATGGAAAAAATTCAACAAACAAATAATGAAACATTATGAAAACATCTTCAGAGGGTGAATTCTAAAAAGTTCAAGTGCTGTACTGTCACAGTTTATTGCAGGTACTCATCTGTAATGGATATAATTAGCAGAAAAATTGAATGTTCAAGCTTAGAGTGTTTAATGGATTTGGTAAGGAAAGAGGGTTAAAAATATACATACACTATTAACAAAAAATGATCACTATAGAGAAGAGACCAATCTCCCATTCAGTCCTGTAGGATAAGGGAAAGCTGAAGTACTGCATACTATTTTTGAGAAAAATGTAATTTCTTTCTCTTAAACTTGCATCTGTCTTCTGCTGCCTCTCTTCCAACTGCCCCACTGTTTGTTATACTGGCTGCTGTTTCTCAAGAGAAGGAAGGACGACCACCTGCTACTTGCTCCAAACACAATTCCTGTTAACTAAACAAAGTTGGAGGCACAGCTGCAGATCTGGTCCACTGTAAGTTTCTTCATGCCAAGAAATCTCATTAACTAACCTCAGAAGTGCAACCAATAGTTACTCTTACTGTGGGAGTTTTTCTAACGTCAGAGAAATTGAAGCTCTTTCTGAAGCATTTCAAGAGAGAACCTAATTTACCAGGCTACAGATCAGATGAACAAACTGAACTTTAATTTCATCTCAGATGAGTACCTGCACTTAAAGATGACTGTTTTTTTTTTTTTTCTTTTTCTTTTTATTATTATTATTTTTTAGTATCATTATTTATTTATTTATTCTGAGAAGAAAAATATGTTTGAACTAATCCATCCGGACTGCAGAAAATATCTGAAAGATTATAACAGAAGAATTTATCATTAAAGCAAATGGTAGGAATAAATGGAGTTTAATGGAGAAGTGTCTAGTGGTAAGCAGACAAGAGTCTGATATTGAGAGACACTACTGGGATAGTAGAATGTTATTACCAGAGTTAATCGAAGATGAGTCTGAATTTAATAAAATTATGAAAAGAGTGCTGCACAGAATGTAAGAACAGCAAAATTAATTTTTAGGATGACAAAAGATTAAAGTCTTTGTAAGTACAAAACAGGATTGGCTTATTACACAAAAAAAAGTGGGTGACGACTTCAGAGGTCAAATATAGGCTTAAGAAATAGATCAAAGAATTTAAGATTACAGTATGCAAAGTAGCAGTAAAACATTCTGCTGTGCATTTGGAAGTTCACACTAAAGGTAGTGTGTTTGACAAATAGCTAAAAGACAATGATTAAAATAGCTGTGAAAAGAAACCAACCCCACTGATGATGATTTTATTAAGATGGAACTCGCTAAAGTTATGAAGTAGTATGATGTTTTGCCCTTGACAATATGCAATGATTCCTCTTGTTGGCCTGAGACTCTATAAGTGTCTGTGGTTGGCTGAGTTATGACTTCACTTCTCTGCCTACCTCTCACCATCACATCACTCCAATGTCACTCTGGCTTACTCTGTAGAAAAGAAAAGCGTTCATATTTTAGGTAGTTATAGAAGAATTTTAACAAACATTAAGTGAGAATAGTGAGAGATAAGGGAGAATAACAATGACAATCCAAGTGAAAACTTCATATCTGAATTACAGCAATGACAGACGTTTTGTGGCCAAAGCCATGAAGAGTTCTGTGGCCTGGTCTGCTCCAAGAACAGCAAGTGACCTTTAAACATCCACTAGTCATTTGGGAAGGCTTGGGCAGAGCAGGAAATGGAGGTTGGCACCGTGGCGCCAAGACATGAATAGAGCTGCTCAAGAGAGACAATGTAAACAGTCCTGAGCAAATTGAACAATTATTTTGATCTTTTTAACATTTTAATTACCTCAAAAAATCCCCAGGCACAGATCCAGGTATGCATTTACGACAGCTCTATTAAGCTGATGAAGGAAGAGGAGTTGCTTCTTGGATTTGCTTTTCCCACTTAGCGCAGCAACATTAATACCTCTTGAATGAGTGTTTAATTAAATCCACAGTGTAACTTATACCTTGCTTAGCATCGCACTAGTAAGTTAGTTGTTTTTCTTTTTTTTTTTTTTTCCTCTGCTGTGATAATGGAAAGGCAAAGCGATAGCACATTTGGTATATACAAAATATGAACCCTCTAATTTTTAAGTGAACTTCCCTTCACAACCACTTTTGTGATACACATTTTAAAACTGACTTGAGTTCTCCTGTATACTAAACTCTAACAGGGTTTGCTGATCCAGTGCAAGATCAAACACAGAGTACTCTGATCAGAGGCATGTCAAAATATTAAAGAACACAGTGACAGCTTGTACTGCTTTATCAGTTAAAACCACATTATACATCAACCACAACCTGTCTGGCTTGCGCATTTGATTAAATTTCCTATTCAGCAGTGACTCATTCGTATTCCATGCTTGTCTGAATGACAAATTGAACATTGTTTTGTATTGCTACAAGACGTGTTAATAAACAGTGCTGGAGAGACTTGATTTGAAAGGTGCCGCGCCAATGCCACTGCTAGAACAGAGGCTAATCTCAAAGCAGCAAAGCACTGCTAGCTGTGCTCTGAGCCAGCTGCTCACACCTACAGCCAGAAATCTCAACATATTGGCGTAGGCTGCTGGACCATACAGGAGAGCGGAAGAGTGCACACAGTATGTTTCTTGAGTACAATGTTGCTAGCACAAGCATGCTTATCTGCCGCAGACACTCTCCATTCCTCCTAGCTGTTAATGGCTGCAGAGTAAAGCCCCACTCTTCCCTTTTCCCATTCCCTTTAAGAAACAGAATGCTAAGCTTCATAGCAGACTGGAGCTGGAAAAATTCTCTTTCTTCTCTAGACAGAAGGATGGTATGTATGTATGTCACCTATTTTCTATGTGTTCTCATTATGTTTCAAAGGCAAAAAATATCTCTAAAAGCAAGACACAATCTTAATGTCAGTGGAAGCAGTAAAAAATGCTTTACCTTTTGATGAACAAAACATTTATTTTGCTTATGGAAAAAAATAATAATCTCAAGGATTTTTTTATTTTTTTTTTTTATTTTTATTTTTTCTCCTGCCTGGTTATTGCTCAATCTCTATATTGTGTCATGATGCTTTCTTTTGAACCTCAAATCTTTACGTTCAATGGGAGTTACATTTAAAACATAACACATGTTTTTTATATGAAGAATAAATGAGCTTTAGGACTTAACTGTAAGAACAAATATATCTTGTTCATACTTTCTGATTATTTTAGTTTCCCTTTTCAATACCTAAGATGCTGGAATAGTAGATGAATTCCACTTTTTACATACTGCATATATACGCCTGTTTATTTACTACAATTATTTTTTTTTTTTTTAAACTTTGTAGCTCTTCAGGCTAGTGATTTGATCAGTGAAAGAGTGAAGGTACACATATCACACTGACAACAACAAAGAATGCAGAAGCACCGTTAGCTGCAGAGATGACAGGTTGCTGGAAACAAGGTGGAAAGCAAGAAGCTGTAGCTGCGTGTCTGCTCTCTACTGGTCAGAGAGAGATAGGGCAGTGCTGCTCCCAGAGCAATACACAGATGCAAACACTAGGCAAGAGTCATGGCAGTATTAGCACGTTATGTTGCAGTCTTCTGACGGGGAGAGGAAGTGACCCCATGTTTAAAACCCCTCAAATTATGATTTTTAATTTTGAACGTTATGTACTGAAAACCCACAAACTGGACAAAACATTTCAAGAGAGGGGAAATTAAAAATAAAAATAAAAATAAAAAATAATAGAAAATAATAATAAAAAAAAGATGTTAGTATGTCTCATCCAGATCTGTGGGTTTTGTGATTTCTAGAATACTGGCCTATTACCTGCCTTAGTTTATATCTAGAGGTAAAGAGGATGATGAAAAGTGTTTGCCATGAACCTACTGGTATTTCTGTTAAATTATGCCAAAATAATTACTGAATATTGTGAGTATGAACACAGACTCACCACATGAAAAATAAATGTTTATTACATGTCATTCCTAGAAACCAAAAGCTGTAGACTTTCAAGAATTAGCCAGTATTTCTATTAAGAAAGAATATGGAGTAATTGAGAGCACTTTTTATCAAACTAGTAACAAAAGGAAAGTTTTCAATTTTTTAAGTCCTGTCCACCTGACAGACTTAGTGTGGACAGATAAGAATCATGGTCAATTTCCATCATCCTCTTAGGGTTCTAGAACAGAGTGCGGAAACCAGGAGAATAAGGTACCTGCTATGTGGACTGCTGACAGAGGGTCCAGGCTGTGAGAGACTACATTTGCCCCGTGGCTGTTTGCAATGAACAGGGGGTAAAGAAAGAAGAATGTTCAGTCCAGGCAAATAAAGACAAGCTACTGATGAAATTAAATTAAAAGTGCAGCAAAGGAAACAAACATAAATCAAATGAAATGATTGATACCCATGAACCAAGGAAACTGGCTTTTCTTTGTTCCTATTCGCCTATGAAAATGACTGGAACACACACAGTGAAAATAATAAGAGTTTAGCCATTCCATTTATAGCCAGAAACTCTGAATTAAAAATAAAAAACAAAACAAAACAAAAAACACTGGCAATTAAGCTGGAGTAATTTGGAATGTGAAATTGAGTGGAGTATGGGGAAATATAGATATGTCAAAATGCATTTGCAGAAAAATTAAAATTACTAACTATCAGGATAAAAATAAGGTCAGAAGGCCTCCATCTAGTGTTTGGCCTCCTTTCTGTTGCCTTCCCCATAAGGCCAAATAACTGTAGGTGCATTTCTGCACCTGGAATTGCTGGAATATATAATGAATTTAGATGACTATCAATCTGATGGAAATTTGGTATTAGTATTTATTTATTTATTCAGCATTAGCAAATTTGGAAGTGAAATTCTAAACAACGTCATAGCAGTCTCCAAAATTCTATTTGAAAAAAACCCAAAAGTCTGAAAAACAGACCTGAGTGTGGGTTAGTTGTATGGCCCAGGCAGTCATAAAATTTAGCTAGAACGTTATGAAGAAAAATGAAAAAATGTAGTGATGTACATGAACACTATCAAATTAGAGACAGACAAATGCTTATTAAAATGTTAAGACAGAGTCTATTATAATTCTATGTAGTACTCTTTAGAAAAAGTATTTTATGGTAAGGCACTTCTCTATCTCCTGTTACGATCAGAGATTCTCTAGTTACATCAGAGTTTTTATTAATTATGTAAGCTCAAATTTTAAAGTGGAAAAAATTTACCTCTGTAATAAAGTGTAAAGATTTATGTTCTTGTGTTTGAAAAGCCAGTATTCCTTTACATTCTCATACCAGAATCTAAAAGGAAACTAGTGAATGTAAAAAAATAATAATAATAATTCAAGAGCCATACAGTTTATCAAGACAGAACTCAAGAGGCTTTACAAAAAGTGCAAATGGAAAAAACAAACAAACAAAACCTTATGATTTTTAATGAACTAAAGAAAAAAGTGAAGTAATCAACCAATAGAATTGCAGAAAAAGACAAAATAATTGCAGTTCCATTTCGGGCTTAGAGTATGGAAGTGTTAAGTACTAGGCATGTATTTGCTACATTTCTTGAATTTTGTGCCAGCGATGTGAACAGGCAACTCCAGAGCTGCCATCATAGCCATTGATTAGGTCCTGTTCAGCTAGCTGTTTTGAACAATGTTGTATGCCCTTCAGCTTTATTTAACCACTCATCAAAAGCCTCAATAAGAATTTCTTGTTGAGGTTCTCGATGAAGCAGCTCTCTGAAGAGAAGGCCAAACAGAAATGGAGGACTGATTATACCAGACAAGACTGGACTTCGGGATGCTGCCATCACTAGAGCAAAATACAAGAGACATGACATGCCATACCATGGTAAACCAACCACACTGACAGCCCTGGTTTTAGATAGTATTTACCAATTCTGATTTCATGCAGGATGGGATATGCAGCAGGGTCAGGGAAAGCAGCTGTGTTTTTTCTTAATTTATGTCATTTCCTTTCCTATCAAGTGAGATGAGGGGCCTTTCAGCTGGCTAGAGCTACTGTAGACATCTAGAGCTCCCACCCAGCAGATGGTAGAAAGTTGATGACTTAAAATTACCGTTCTCTGTCTGCTTGGTGTGCTTTGTCCAGATACAGGACTCACTGAGCCTGATGTGTCCAGTTCATCAGCAGAGGACCACGAGGACAAATCCTAAATTCAGAAGGAATGGAGATCAGACCATCTGTTCAGGTAAGCAAACTCAAAAAAGCCAGTAACCCCAGAGTGAAATCTCTACTGCATTTTTTCCAAAGGAAGACAGAAACAAATAAACGAACAAAACCAAAACCCAAACAGTTAATATTTATTAACAATTTTTACAAGATTCAGGAAGTCCATGTTGTCTCTGTTGGTCCTGAAGAGAAACAAACATGTAGCTAAAAGTTAACTGTATCAGGTGAAGCATTTTCTGCTAAGGGCAATACAGGGAAAAATGTGTGTGTGTATATATATATATATATATATGTATGTATGTATATATTTAATTGTCCTTAAATCACTGGAAGGGGCGGAAACCATTGTGATTTTACTCCAACAGACAGAAACTCACTAGAAGTGAAAATAGCCAAGTTCTCACACCTTATGAACTCACCTAATCCAAGACTTTAAATAAAATGTGGTGTTTGAAACTAACAGAGAGCCTTGAAATTGTTACTTTCTGCCATCTGTCACTTTTTCATGGACTTACATGCATAACTCCTTCTCAAACACCTTGTAGTACAAGATAACTTAAGAAGATTTGCAGTGCAGCTCAACAGTCAAGGAGATTAGTTAGCCAATTACAGATTTATTTTTTGCCTTTTTAAATTTTTTTTCTTCAGACTGAAATATATTTTCCTTTCCAGTGAAAACTGACATATTATAATTTTCAATACTGAAGCTAGCATAATTATCTCAGACACTTTGCCCATTCACTGGATCAGTAATGGCAGAATGAGAAAACCAAGATAACTGATAACTTGTTATATGAAATAGCAAAAAATTACTGGATTAAAAAAATTACAAATATGTTCACATTATGATGATTTTTTGAGATATTCAAGATTAAATGTGTACTGTCTTGATAAGTAATGCAAACAACAGAAAACACAGCCAACAGCACTGATCAGAGAAATACAATTAAAGCAGCGTGAAATATGCCCAAGAAGAAGCAAAGAATAAAAAGACACTCACCAACTGACTACTTGAAATGTCTAGAGCTTTCTCTAGGTCTTTTATGTGACGTATGACTTCTTTCAAGAGGAGCTTAAGTCTGTTTCCAATGACATGCACCTTTTCTTTGGCTTCAAGGCAGTCCTTGCCTTCAGCATTGACTAGCAATTGGCAGGACATATCTTGCAGTGATGCCACTTTCAACTGAGATTCCAGCAGTTCGCGTCTGATTTGCTATTGCAAGGGCAAGCACCAAATTTTTTAAATTGATTTTATTTTTGAAGGCAAAACAAAAAACCGAGCAAAGTATTCATAAAACTAGTCACTTGAAATTAAGGAAATGGAAAGAAAAGAGGAGGAATAAACATTTCCAGGCCTGAGAAGCTCTAAATAGCTTCACTTAAAATGTGAAGAATAGCTTGCAGTTCATCCTCTGACTGCTTAACACTTTTGATGTTTGTAGCAAATTCTCATTGAGGGAAACAAAACACTAAACACAAAATGACAGCAAGACAGACAACAGCATAGCTGCCCAAGTTTTTAAATCTCTAGTTCTGCTATTGAAGGAATTGAGTGGTATTCTCCACCAAAGTAAAGCTAGTTGCTGACGTCAGTCCCACAGCTGCGTGTCCTCACACAATATACAGTGCTAGCTTTTTTTTTTTTTTTTTTTTCTTTCCTGATTCTGCTTTGAGAGAGAAAGGGAAAATTATAGCCATACCATTAGAAGTCTGTGATGATCTTGCAGGATTTCTGAATCCAGGTTTGGATTGATGGGCACAATCTCATTTTTTCTTCTGTCAATATTCTCTAACCAGAGCAGCAAACCATGGCTCATTTCATGGAAATCCTGTAAATGATGAGTTTTGATAATACAGCAGTCAAATTTATGTTTTCAATTTATCCTATAATAGGTCCTGCTGCATAAATTCTATAACTTACAAGAAAGTGTAGAATAGTATATAAGAATAATATTCAAGTGATGACAAACTTAGAAATATTGACCTGGAAACATATGCTTCTAGGTAGTGCACATATATCTTCCATAAATCTCCTTGCTGAAGTCATATTTTATCTTGCATGGGCAAGTTCCAGACTGGACAATAAGCATATCAGATGACTGTATGGTTTGCATCTTTGATATGTTAGATGTTGACAATTTGAATAGACACAATACAGACCTGGCACTGCATTAATGCATCTTGCAGTGAGCAACGCCACTCTTCAATCATACTGCATACATGATCCCAGCGAACATTCATCTGAGACAGGCGCTCTTGGAGCTTCTTGCTTTCTTCACTGTCTGACTGAGTAAATTCTGAACTGCACAGGTTGATGGATAAGATGATAGCTTTGCGGTTATCAATTGCCTTCTGCAGCTCCTTAATGATAAAGAATAGGGGAATAGGATGAAGAAAGAGGTTAGTAAAACATGCAGCTTTCAGAAAAATCAAGTAGAGAAGGTACAAAAAGAATATAATCATTTGCTGTCTGCAGCTGCATAATACCTCTTACTGTAATAGTCTCCTCTGCTCTGTGTATGAGATTTCTGTGCTCACTGTGTGACTGAAAATATTCGCTGTCGAAAATCTACTAAAATTTTACTGTGAGCATAAACTAGAACAAGCCAATTAAACTTTTAAAAGGCTGAAGTCATAGTTGAATTCTGAAGATCTGGCACATACTTCAGATATTTTAGACAGGGAGGGCCCAAGAAAACTGAAGGAGTTGTAAGACAATTGTACTTCTGCTCATAATAAAACTTTTGCCCTCACTTCTCAGTTTTGCTGATAAACAAAAAAAAAAACCAACATGTTTTCAAGTGGAAACTGCTGTCAGCAGTGTTTTAAAATAAAAGCTTTTACTGAGGGAAAGGAAAACATACAACTTACTCCAATTTATAGAAGCAGAACATGTATAAAAACTGATTTGTTTACATTGGAAGCCACAAAAGAAACCCCACCTCTTTTGGTTTAGAGGGTACTAATGGGCTTTCCAAGAGTGGGTGAGATAAGAACAGGATTCTTATGAAATGTCCCCTTTTCCACCTAGTTTACAGCATTTGCTTAAAAGCCCCATGTCACAGTGACCTCTGTAGTACTTATGGCAGCTATATTTGGACTGCAGAGAAGATCAGCATTAAATGGATCACCGTTGGAAACGGTCTTTACTGTCTTTCCGCCTCATTCCTAGCATGGATTACAGTGCATTTTGGCATTGGCTCAACATTTCTGTGCCCAAGCTTATGAGATGCTAATAACTGAAAAGGAAGTTGTGGAGCTCCACATTTGCAGATCTTTACAGCTGCAAGATATCCAGAAGAGATCACAAAGGCAATGTTCAGATCTTGATGCATCTGAGAAAACTGAAGAAGAAACAAGAATATTTCAAAGTAAGACCATTTTTTTCCCTAAGTTCTATTGGGTGACACCAGTGAGTTAGGCCAGACCTCATTTGGCACTCTCTCCTTCCTCCACACAAACTATGTCCCAAAGCGGCATTTATTTGAAAATAGCTATTTTGTTGCCAGCTTGAATAGAAAAGATTTTATTTAACTTGGCTTTATTTTCCTTTCATCAGCTTAGATAACTGCATCAATTATCCATGCATTCTGGACTTAGAGAATAGCCACAGAATTACTATTACAAAAATTCATTTGGATTAAATACTAAATACCACTGGTACATTTTTCTGCCAAAAGGTTATTCATAAAATCACACTGAAATTACTTCAGTCATCAGCTATGTGAAAAATGGAGCATTCCAGCTGCAACTATCAGTAACCTCACTAACATAGATGTTGTGTTCAGGTCTGTTCAGAAAGTAAATAATGGAAAAGCAAAACGGAACTCACTTTCAGTTTTCTAATCCTGAGCTCGATAGTTTGTATGTCAGTACTGAGATCAAGGCGGCGGAGCTTCTCCAGTTCTTCCTCTGTTTCTCCCAACCAAGCCCAAATGCTGTTGAGGTCAGAATTGAACTGCTGCCATTGCTGAAGGTTCTGCTTCATCCTTAGCTCCTTGCTTAGAGCTTGAGCCTGGATTAATTCCCATCTGTCAATTACACCTGGAATGATAAACAACCAATTCAACAAAAGTGAAAAAAAACACACAACACATTTGCCACACAAGCAATTGCATCACTTGAGCACTGCACAGTATAAAAAATGTTCCGCCAAGCCCCCAAAATCCTAATCCACCAAACACCACATTGAAAACTAAATTAGGCTAAAAAACATAATGTTGGAGAGAAAGAATGAAAAGTCTTGATGAGTGAGCAGGCAGCAAGAAATTTTACCGCTTTCTAATGTCAACACTTCATGACTTTACAGAATTAAGTAAATATATACAAGTGTCATGGGTTATCAGAGAATGAACAAATCATAGAATGGTTTGGGTTGGAAGGGACCTTTAAGATATCTAGTTCCAACTTCCCTGCAATAAGGAGGGACACAACCTCTCACTAGGTTATGTCAGTATATAGATATTATAAATCAGTATAAATTCAAACAAGTTAGAATCTGAATACATCTAACTAGCTAAATACTTATTATCATTTTCATTAGTATTTGTAACTCAGAATTTAATATTCCTACATCATCATATTTGCTTAAGCTATTGTTGATGTACTGGATATTTATCTCTACTAGAAAATTAACAAAGTATATTTCTTCTTAGTAGTTAACTTGAAATGCTGTGTCTTAGAGAAGGATAAGTTGCATCATACCATCCACTTACAATTAATATGAATTATAAATAGACTGCATGAATAGCATATTGTGCCAAACTGATAACTGAGACATTGCTTTCACAATCTCTGAAAAAAATCCATGACGTTTATTTTTCACCAGATAAAAATAAAAATCTGTATTGTTGACAGCTAATACAATAAAAAGTGGAAAGTGATACTAGAAGAAATGAATGATGACATACATGTTTTGTAGGACAACATAAACAACCATTTTTCAAAAGAGAACATTCAATAACAATACACTGCATCTACAGGGACTTCCCTAAAGGCCTATGGCTACATCTCATTATAGGAAAGGGTTTGTAAAATGCACCTGCATGCATAATGTCTTCATATGACATATAGAATTAATACTTATAATCCCTACTTAATTCTAAGAGATGTTAAACAAAACATGATAACAGATAGTTATGTAGCACCAAACTCTACTTCAGAAAAAACACTGCATATAATCGCTGTTTCTCATTACTGCTTTCCATCAGAGAATTGAATGTTACTTACCAGCTGTTTGTGTTTCAGTACTGTTCAGATTAATAAGACCAGATAATTTTTCCTCTTCTTCTTTCAGTTTATATCCAAGCCTTTTTACTGAGTCTATGCTTCCACTGCACTCACCTAGTAGCTTCATCTGTGGTAAAAAACAAAAAATCCCATCTCAGTGTGCATCAGTTGCAGGGAAAATGCAAATTGCAATGCAGCTTTCAACATTTTCAACAAGTAGGTTAAAGTGTGAAGAGAAAAACCTATTACTTTGACAACCTGCCCTGGCAGTAGCAATGGAAATGGTAAGGGAAATTAAGAAGAGTTTATGTATAAGTACAGATGAATTAGAAACAACTTAGTGCCTTTGTGCCAAATAACGCTGGAGGAGTACAGGTGACATTAATTACAAATGTTAAGACATCAGAAGATACAATTAAGAAAATAAACATCCATATGGAAATATTACTATGCATCCAAGCACCTAATCTTTCAATTCTGTCAGGAGCTAAGTGGTCTGAATAATTTAGGGGAAGATTTTTCTTCCAGAAAACCTCTCTGAGAAAGTTTTTCAATCAGAGATTCCACATATGCACGTATTTATTATTTTGGATCAAGATGAATATTGGGCATCAAACTATAAAACTTGCTCTTAAAAGAGGAGGAATTTTAATAAGGATATCAAATTTAAATGGATAATATCACATGTGTAAGAAATTAGTTAAGGACATTTTAAAAAAACATCACATTAGAATAAATTCCCTGGAGTCGTGTTCCTGTAAACTTACACTATTGTAAAACTCTAATAACGTAAACAACAAAGCATGTAGTCATGAGTAGTAAACATAAGTCTGAGAAGCAGTAATATCTAATTGCTATGTTGAAACAGCTACATTTCTTTCCACAGCAAATCTAAACTTGGAGTGCTTATTTGATTTGTGCTCCAATATACTGCACTGTGACCAAGAACAGAGATTTTTAGTAATGTCAGCATGTGATGAGATGCAAGCACACGCACATATCCTTTGTAAGTGGCATCCAGCTCTGGTCCTGTAGGTGTTTTGCTGCGGATGATGTTTTCTGTTTGCTGTATTTGGAAACGACTGGTGTCTAAGGCTTTGTCCAACTGTCGTATATGTGCTTCTAGAGCACCGGGTTCTCCTGTAACAAAAAACAAACAACAAAAAAGAGTGATTGCTATCCAAGTTGTTCAGAACTTTTCTCTACTTTTTGCTCAAGCAGAGTAAATGACAGGAAAACTAGATAGACAGTAAAGGAGAAACACTAGTGCAACTGCATGAGTGATACAGTGTCAAAGCAAAAGGATGACTAGTTCCATTAGAGCACGGTTAGCAATAGTCCTAGGACAGATCACTGTAGAAGTGAAAGTGGTTTCCATAAGCATATGAAGGAAGAGTTCTGTTTCAAGCTTGCAAAATAGTTTGACAGGACAATTTCCCTCAGAGAGTGCTTTCAAGATCCAGAGATGACTGGATTTTTTGGATGGCCACAGGGAATAGTCCACAAATGATTAAAACAACCACATTAAGCAATTTCCCGCTTCCTTCTCCCCCCCCCCCCCAAACTTTGACAGAAATGCTTAATACAGCTAAAAAATTGTACTGTTCTACTAGACTGTTTGGATCACATACCAATGTTTTTGAAACAGGACTAACTTGAATTTTCTATGTAGAGATCAAATGAATTTTGTGATATGAATCAGATACAGCCAATTCTGACTGAAGCAGTCTGTATCCTGGAGGACCATGTGAGATTCCTCTTATCCATATTCTATCATCGTGACTAATTTCCATTTGTTTACAAAGACAGTCTGAATTAGTTTATGAAAACAAGTTTGAAGGCATACATAGAGAAAAGAAGCCTCTTGCCCAGCTAATTTCAGAAAACTGAGCCTCTATGACAATTAAACCTTTTAATTCATACAAAATGTCACTCTGCTAAATATAAGGTGTGCACCAAAAATAATGCCTCTCATTTTATCATGTTGGCCCATGACATTAGAGGCAGATATTGGTGGTATGGCAGTAGAAGATGAACTTTCCTGACAATATTCTGGTTCATTTTGTTGCCATGCAAGAGACAGCAGCAGAAGGGCAGGCTGACAAATGGTGTCTGACGTGCAAGTATGGATGAAGAATAGGGGTGTTATTGAGTCCCTCCATACAGAAAAAACAACACCCAATGTCATTCATCAACACTTGCTGAGTATTGTTGGAGAACAAACAGTGGATGCAAGCACAGTGAGGTGGTGGGTGGTGCATTCCAGCAGTGGTGACAGCGATGTGAAAGACAAGCCATGTTTAGGATGGCCATGCACAGCTTTTACACTATGAAGTGAAGAGCATCTCGATAAGCTCATCCACATGAATTGGGTAGTGGTGATGTTTATACTGAAAACAGAGACATTACTTTTGGAGCAACCTATGTATATAGAACAAACTGCTGAATATTTTTTTTCCCCATATTACTTTCAAAATTTCCACAGGTCATGAAACTACACACATTTTTTTTGTATCTATACTGTTAATCAATCACAATATTATTTCACTATCTGGGGAAAAAAATTAAAACAGACAGTGAACTCAAGGTCTGTCCCAAAGACAGTGAGATTTAAAAATGTCTGATATTTGCAGCATGTGGAATCAAGAAAGACAGTGTTTGTAAATGCATCTAAACTGTGTGAGAGTCACCTAACAAGTGAAACAGTAGGTTTAATCTTGTGCAAAAATGCAAATTGAAAAAAAATCTGTCTTCCAATACAAACGACTAAGATAAAGACACCAGAGGACAGTACATCACCTCAGCACTGTAATCAAATGAAACAACTAGCCTAAAATATACATTAGTAATAATTCAGACTGTGGTTGTATATAAAGATGTAAAAATGGGCAAAACTAAGCAATTAGGTTTCATTCCTCTATCTTTTTCTTCTGCGTTAAACATTGCAGAAATCACTCTTCTCTCAGAGACATAAACTACTGATTCCTGTTGAAGGACTTCAGAGAATACCAATATGAGTAAATTACTAATCTGCAATATCTTGTTAGCCAGCAGGGAGGGCAAATAGTTTACATATCATTGTTTTGTCCATGCACCTAATAGTGCCTTTAATCACAGCAGTAAAGCAGGATAGTTCTACATTAACATGCCAGTGCTGCCACGTAAGAAACATTTATGTTGTAAGTTGTGAAAAGTATAAAAGATGCAATAAGAGGAGAGAGATGTTATGCTTGTGCGCTGTAATATTTGCACCTGGCTCTGCTTAATGTTTTTTTATGCCTACCAGAAATATTTTTGAGTGCGTTTTCTGTAAGTGCTACATAGGCCTCAAGAGTTTCAGGGATCTCTACATCTGAAAAAATAAAAGCACAGTCTAAATTGATAGCTCAGCAATGGCCATGTCTTCATAGCAGGAGTCTTTTTCATGGTATGGAGTATATAAATGGTTCCAATAGCGCAGATCCTTTCTGGAGAAGGAAAAACGATGAAGACAAATGCAAGGAGCCTGCTAAAGAGTCTCTTAATATTAAGGGAAACCTAACTCTTTTTCAGAGTGATGACCTGGAAAGCAAAAGAGCCACAAGATCAGAGTGTAATATAACATTAAGTTTTCCCTCATGGTTGGCTGCATTTGGTAACTTTCATTCATTGAGATTTATTATACAAACTATACACACATAGAAGGGATTTCCAGTTTTTCAGGAGAGCAAGAATTGAGATCTCACCTCAGTCTAAATTCAGTTGTTGGAGTCTTGCCTGAATCACAGAATCACCAAGGTTGGAAAAGACCTAAAAGATCATCCAGTCCAACCATTCACCTGTTACCAATAGCTCCCACTAAACTATGTCCGTCAACACAACATCCAATCACTCCTTGAACACTCCCAGATATTAATATAGCATTCAGCTGAGAATCTTCTATGAATCTTACCCAACAGGAAATCCTGCAAAGAGATTTTGACTTGCTACACAGGGTATACAAAGAATATGTACCTTGCTACACAGAATATGTACCAAGTTAAGATTTACTTAAGAACCTCACAGTTTGAGTTGTGGATCTCTTCCCCAGCATTTCTTCATCAGTTATTTCTGCACCTCTTGCCATATTCAGTATAGCTTCTTCTAGTCAGAATAAGTTATTATGCACTGCTGTTACAGATGACATATCCCATCTGGCAGGCTTCAGGCACAGAGAAACAGCCAATTCGCTGTCATATCACATAAACCTTTGCAATTTTCCAAGGCTGTTGTCATCCAGGAATTTTCAGCACTGTGTCTAAGGCCAGAAGTCCACTGGGATCACTTAAGGAAAGCTATTTAAAATCTTCAGGGACCATTTAGAATACTTTTCTATGAGCATCTTGACTAAGAAGCCATAGAATCTAACATCTGCCCCTTTTTACTGAGGGGACACAGTTTGCAGCCATACCTGCTATACTAGCTGCTCCTCTCAGATAGAAATCCTTCTCTTGTTCTCCATCTTCTTCCTCAGAGTGCAGTGCCCGTGAAACAGCTGTCTCCAGGTCTCTGCTAAGGTCATAATCATGATCCCACTCCAGAGGGATAGAGTCCACACTTGCAGGGGTATCCCGCCCTGATCGCTCACTTCTCACTGGCTGTGCAATAGGCAGTGAAAGGTTGGAAGAAGGATGTGGGGAGAGAACACTGTCTGCAGATTTGTCATGCCAGTGTATGTCAGAGAGATCTGCTGATTCATCCAGATCCACCTCTCTGTCAGATAGGTCATGTTCATCATCTGTCAGCTAGAAGAACAATGTGAAAAGAAACAATCAATGCAACATGCAGAAACACTCACTGTGTAGTCAGCTTGGGTAGTGTAAATATAAAGCATAAATATAAAGAAGCATTAGGTAACAGTCAAATGATGGTGTTTCCATTTGCATCCTTTTTCACTCCTCCTTCATTATTTTTAGATCCATAAAAAAATAGAACAAGGAAGTTCAGTGTGCTTGCTCATTTTAATTACGTGTGGCACCACACAGTCTAGCATCAAGAAAATGTCTCCAGACTTTTTACTGATGCCTCTGTAATGCAGACATGAAGTTAAAGAAAACTTTGGAATCAAGTCATGGGAAGTGTAGGTGACCTTTGACATGAGCAGTATTCTCATTAGATTATTTCGCATTTTGGAAAACATAGGTTTTGTTATTTTTCTTCAGTTGGACCTGACTTGTCAAAAGTAATTTTGCTCTCACTTTCTCAGCTGTTTTTTTTTTTTTTTTTTTTTTTTTTGTTGTTGTTGTTGTTGTTGTTGTTTTGTTTTGTTTTTTTGTTTTTTCAGTTCTGGAAACAAATTTCTGTCTGTACTGCATATAGTACTTTATCATTCTTTATCATTACTATTATTTTTAAAAAATAAAACAGAACTTAATGAGCCACTGATTAAATCATATATTACCAAAGCTTTATAAATTTCCAGTTTGCATGAATTTTCATGATGATCTACAGAAAATCTGGACCTATTAAGTTTGCTTTCTAAACAGGACAAAAATAGCATGCAATGAAGAGATGCAGTTGGTTAGAGTTGTAACAAGACTAAAACCACAAAATTTGGGGGAAAGTTACGTGTTAGTTTGCTTCAACATGTTTCTCTCTTTGCTCTCACATTGTAAAATGGCAATTAAGCAAATACATATGTAAGTATACACACAGGAAGACGGATCAGTTTCTTGTGATAGCGTTCCACACGTCCAAAGACCTCTTGACAGTAACGACGTAACTCATCTAGTTCTTCTTCAATGACTGCTGCATCCATAGGTTCACTTTTCTCAATGAGTTGTTCACCCTGAACAATTATCTGCTGAATTTTGTTGTTGTTCAGTGAAATTTCTTGCTGGAAAGCCTTTATAAAAGAAAAATCCATAGTTAATCAATGAAATCTACATTAAGACAACCAAAGATATTAAGGATACAAGTCCTAGAAGTTTTTTTTTTTGTTTGTTTTTTGTTTTTTTCAGGGAGAATGGTATGGGTAACAAACAGAAATGATTCTAAATATTTTGGCATGAGAGATTAGACGTAACATTCCAAAGTCTTTCTTGTCAAAGACAGTGATATTTCATGGTTTACCAACTCATTTCTCTCTTGTTGTGTTTGGAAAGAATGCTCTTCTCTAAACAAGCCATGCCTGTGATCAAATGGCTAAAATGGACACAGATTCTAAAGCTAACATTAGGGAATTCTGGATAACACAATATCAGCCCTATTGGCATTGTTTTGACCAAATAATGCATGATTTTTTTTAATGCAGAAATGGTTAGAAAATGTAGTAGTTGTTAGGTGTCAGCAATAGTAGAGACCTCCCATTATTTTCACTGACAACAACTCCTTTAATTAGAGAGCTATCACCCTTGTTTTTCTGATAATTTTTCAATGCTGAAAGATCTATGATTCTGGCAGAAAAGTCTGAATTGAAACCTGACATATCCCAGAGCTTACAAAGATGAAGTCAGTCTGCAAGAATCAAGTTATATCACACTGCTTTTTGGCATAATGTTATTTTTTTTTTCATCTATGAATGTTTATATTCATTTTCTTTTCCCTCCTCCTCTTTCCATCCCATTACTCTTTACCTTAAGTTGCTTTATCTTTGCTTGGACATCGCACTCTGAGAAATGTTCTATGTTGGTTAGCTGCAGGTCCATCTCTGTTAGCCATACCAGGATGCTATCACGTGCTGTCTCAAACTCCTCCCGCTGGCCGATAAAATGCTGGGGAAGGAGAGTGAGAAACAGAGTGGTATGAAATTACTAAAAGGACCCCAAAAAACAGCAGTAAGCTGTTTAACTACAGATAATAACTGCAACAAAAAAAACAGCAACAGTAGTTCTCCAGAGAAATAATCTTCATGCCCTTCAAACTTAACCCAAAATCAGTACACCTTTTTCCTGCATGATTTCTAGGGATTCCAATTCAATAATACCACATTCATCTGCAATTAGCAGATGTATGAAAGTTAACTACTAAGAAGGAGTTGGTATTCATGAGCATCAAGTATTTACCTATAGACTACAGTTCTCTTTGGAGTAATCAAAGAATAGTAAGTTCCCTACCTCTTCCAAATCTAGAAATCCCCTAAAAACCTCTGCAAATGCATTAATTTGGAAGCTTCTGGAGCACCCTTGATTCATAAGGACAGTAGTGAAAGCTTAAAAACAGAAAAGGTACTTTTAGCCTGCGCAGGATGGAGGTAACTCGCTTTTGTAAATTGTCCCATCTCTGGTTCCCCTCATGGACCATCTGCTTGAGGCTGCAGTCGGAATCAGTGCGGTTCTCCCGGGCCAGTCGGCGATATTGTTTGTTAATCAGTTCCAGCTGAGTCAGACTTTCATGCACCTGTCTCTGGAAGGCCTAAAGAGGAATGCATAAGACACCATCAGCTTCACATTTTGAATAGCCACCACATAGCATGCTAGAGAAAACACAACGTAATGAGTTGATAGAATTAATCTCTTCAAAAATCATTAATTATGTTTCAAAAAAAAAATGTCCTCTTCCACTAAAAAAAAAAATCAAGCAAAGAAAAACTTATAGACTACTTCACTATATTTCTCTTCAACTCAAGTGAACAATTTTTTTGCTTCCACTGTAGTGTCACAAACTTGCTCTCCAGTATTGTTTACAATGCAAATAAACAGTCTTTCTCCAGACTGGACATTACCCTTACTAAGGACTAGGGAAGTGTGGATAACATACTTCCGTAGAGTAAATTTCATTAAAAACAGCTAATGCAGAATTTCATCCTTAGCAATATATACTCTCCATATTATACTAAAGCTAAAAAGAAGTAAGCACATTTTTATGATAAGACAAGAGGCAGAGATTAAGAAGTAGGTTTGAAAAAAGGAAACAATATCAAAGCCAAAGCCATCTTCTCAATATAACTATTCCCTTTGTTTAAGTCACTACTAAATTGAGTAGGGGACAACCAACAAGCATCAAATGGGCTTATGCTTGGAACAAAATACTCAGCAAAACTGAATTCACATAGATTTGTACAAAGAGAACAGAGGAGATTATTTTCATAGCAGAGGCATAAATGATTGCATTTACTAGAATCATGCAATCCACAAACATGCAGTTGTCGCTTCACCTGTTACCAAGACTTGTCCAGCAAAAAGAACAACAGTACATTTGTTTGCTATGCTTACACAGTTCTGATAAACAAGAATTCATCTGTTGCCTTCCACCCTATAACCTCTTTTCATTTCTCAGGAAACAACTGCTGAGGGAAGCAGTTTGACTTTGTATTGTGAATTAAGTGACAGTCAGCTCTGATTTCTGTGCTCAGGAATTGAAATGTTCTTACATGGTTTGCTGTTTGTTAGTTTTTAATTGAACTGATTCAACTGAGGATACAGTGGGGAAAATAAAGTAAGAAAAATATTGTCAGCTAAAGCAGAAAATTGCTTCAGTTATTATTTATTGGTTGCTGAGTTTACAGTATATTTGCTGAATTACACTAAATTTTGAACACTGTTACCTTTTTCATTCTTTCATTTTGGAAGTGGAAGAAAACAAATAATGAAGAAGAAGAGGGAAAAGAAAAAAGAAGAACCCAAACGTAAGGAAAACAGGTTTCTAGAAACTTCTAGAAAGGTAGCTAAACTACACTTTGCAGCTAGTTCCCGTTGACACTCTGTAGACAGTAAAAATTCCGTAAGTTTGCAGGAGACAGAAGGTCACCATAAAAACTGAGGGTCAGTGAAAAAGACTTCGGATAACATCAGGTCAGCTTTGAAAATCAAAGACAGCCAAGATATTTTTGATACTATTTCTCATAGGATGGCTTGTTAAACAAGATGCTTAAATACCGATCACTAAGTAAAATGACAATGGGAAGAAAGTCCATTACAGAGCACTCATGTCCAGAAAGTAAACTTCATTATACTGTAGTAAACTACCTCACTTTAACCAAGAAGTCTGTTTAACAACAGAACCTGGCATTCAGAAATGCAAAATGTCAATAATAAAACCTGAATCAGTGCTCCACAGCTTGTTTCTGAATTAAATGTTAAACTTAAAAGAATTAACTGGTGTTAGATACTGTTTAAAATTTGCAATTTTTCCTCAGGGAAAATACCTTCTAGCATCCGGCTTTTTACAGAACTGCCTAAACAATTTGCTTTTCTCCTTCAGAAATAATTTTCTCTCCCACCTTGTTATTCTTGTAATTTTAACTCTGAGCAGAAGATCATCTGGCTGGATCACCTCCAGAAAGTCTGTGAGAACTGGGGTTGTTGCCTTGTTTCAGAAGAGAAAGCTGCAGAGAGTCTTATAGCAGCCTTCCAGTACCTAAAGGGAGCCTACAGAAAAGCTGAGGATGGATTCTTTATCAGGAAATGTAGTGATATGAGACAAGGTAAATGCTTTAAGCTAAAATAGGGCAGATTTTGGTTAGGCATTATGAAGAAATTCTTTACTCAGAGGTTGGTGAGACACTGGCACAGCTTGTCCAGGGAAGCTGAGGATGCCCCATCTCTGCAGGCACTGAAGGTCAGGTTGGATTGGTCTCCAGTCAGCCTGATCTGGTGATTGGCAACCTTGCCCATGGTGGGGTTTGGGACTGCATTATCTTTAAAGTCCCTTTCAGCCCAAGCTATTCTGATTCTATTATTCTGTGATTTTCACCTACAACTAGAAGCATGAAATATGTGTGCTTCCTACACATGCATACAACCCATTGTAAACATGAGACAGGGCATCACATTGTAGGAGAAATGAGTTATGTAACCAGCTGTTAAGCACTAACTATAGTGACAGCTTGTCAACTTGTAAGTATACATTTAACTTACAAATCACGAGGGACACCATGTGAACATACAATACTTCCATGGACATGAATTTCAAGGATAAGAATCTCATATGGGGACATCTTACTCTATATAAAACACGAAAAGATTTCAGAGGGCTGGAGTCAGAGTGTTGCAGAAAGAAGGGATAAAAATCAAAGCAAAAGCTAGGACAGAGAACATACATTTGAAGATGTACTGAAGGGAGATTAATAAATGCTATGGAGCACCTACTGACTGAGGACTACATAAGAAAAAAATGCCAAGAAATCTAACTGGTGAAAAAACAAGTGAGGCTGGATTGACTTATTTAGCATTTTCTGTTTCCACCTTCAACTAGAAACCACTGAGGGCACTTGCAAGACCATAAACCCCATTATATTAATACAGTGTCTACAGAGAGATTTGTTTATGAGAAGGAAGAGCACCAGCTGGCTGCTGTAATGTGATCAGTAGATATTGAATTTCAAGTGTTATAAATCACCTCAAATTTCTTCAGTTCTTCCTTAGCAACTGTGTAAAGCACACCAGAAGAGCTTGGGAAAGCAGCTGTCCTCTCAGAGTTTTTTAGCCAGTCTTCAAATCTAGAGTAGTCATCCAAAAACTTTTGCCATAACCTCCACGTCTCTTCAATTCTGCAATAGATAATGGAAACTAAGCGAGTGCTCAGACTGAATGCCAGATGACCTACAGAACTTTAAATAAATTATCTACAACAGCAAGAGAGTACTGCATCAAATAATAACTGGCTCTTAATTTAAGACAGCAGGGTTGATAAACAGGCAACATGGAAGATCAGCTCATTCCAGACAGAGCTAGAATAAGACGATGGTGGTTTTTTTTAATGCATCTAATTTTGGCAACAGTATAAAAAAAGAACATTATAAACATGCAATAGGAGTTGGAAAAAATACATAGTAAATAACTTCAGAAAGAAAGGCCAGCATGGGTACCTAAGCCAATTGTTTACAGATTAGAAATTCTACACTACCCTCAACTGCAGATTTTCTTTTTAAATGGAATACTAAAGTTGTTGCATTCTAAATTTCTTGGTCAATATTCTCCATTGCAAAGGGATATGAACTTGCTTGGCTTTTTGGCATTCTCTAATTAGTGGTAAAATATTACCTCTCATTTTATACTGTGACTTTCTTTTTTTTAAATAAAAAAAGGGCAAAATTTCTACAAACTTTTCATATAAACTACATAGGTTGCTTTCAAAGGAATGCCTTCTATTTATTTCCGTGTAAACTATCACAGATACAAAGAGCATCATAACACTATTCAGTAAAGCAAATTCTCAGCTACAAAACACTGCATTTCAATATAGTCACCACCACTAGCTATGCATTTTTGTCAGTGATGAACAAGAGGCTACACGCCATTCTTGTGAAAAGCTACATGGGTGTCCAGAAATTAGCTTATCTTTCACGTCACAGCTGCCACTGCTGAAACACAGTATTCCATAAAATATTCAGCAAATGTTGATGAATGTCAATGGGTGTAATTTTTTTGCATTAAGGAATTCAATTCTACACCATGACTTTATACACAGTTCCATGTCAGATGCTGTTTTGTCAGACTGCCCTGCCGCTCTGCTGCCATATGTTGTACAGCAACAAAGTGCAATGAACCATTGTTGGGAAAGCTCAACCTTTACAGCCATACCACCATTATCAGCCTGACATTATGGGCCAACACGGTAAAAGAGGAGGCATTACGTTTGGAGCAGCCCTCATATTTGACTACATTTGAGTATGTGAAAATAGTGGTTGGCTTCAAATTGGCTTAATGTTGAGACTGTGAAATCCCAAGAACTTCAAAGTAAGATCTTTTTTCAGGACAGGCTGAATTCCAGCAGAACTTTGTCTGCTCTTGCACATAGATGGTTTTCCCATATCTTAGATATGTAGATCGGAGAGGGACCTCATCCATGCAATACTCTGAGGCAAAATTCAAACTTTAATGTTGATGTGTTGTTAAACTTGAATTTTGATACTGGATTTTTTTTTTTTTCTTTCAAATGAAAAACTGTTTCTATAGAAATTAAAATTCTAATTAATTATCGCTCAACTTACTGTTTTACAAATCTATTAACAGCACAAATTAAAATGGAAACAATGTAAAAATCACTCAAAGATGGCAGTCTCTGGATGTGAAGCAGGACAACAAAAGCAACAAACTCTTTGCTTAAACTAAGTAAATAAAAAGTACAATGAAAGTACACTAAGAACACTCCACAACATAAAGTTCAATTCAGCATTTTGAAAATCCATAAAATTTACATAGATTAATAACTTCGAAACATACAGAAAATAACATCATAAATATAGTTCAAACAGCTACATGAACATGTACTATTAATGATCAGCTCAGAGCATATAGCATAGGCCCAAACTAGTCTAAATGTTTCTGGCTATCAAATTCATCCATGCTATCCAAGATAGAAAACTATTGACCTCTGTTTTTCCACCTTGTTGTCATATTTCCATCCAGCATTTCCATTCAAATGTCTGGAATCCACGGGCATGCAGTGTACAGATGGTCTAAGCACGTAAGTCATGCATGTAAATAGGACCAAACCCAAAGTACACAGATATTAATTGCCCTGCTTACTCATCTAAGGTAGTCAGATTAAGAAATTTCAGATGAGTGTTTGCTCATTCCTAAAACTCTTCCAAATAAAAATTTTCATACCTAAGAAACCCTTGAGGGACATTAAGTAGATGAAAACCGTAATTAGATAATTAGTTTCATTATCAGTCTAAGAAGTTGTAGGATAGATGTACCTATTACAACTCTACCGCTTAGCTCATGCTTTCTAAACCTTTTGAAATCATTGCTACATCTAAATTTTCCCTAACTTCTTTTTAGTTACTATTATGAAGTAAGTGAAATCAGACAACTATTATGAAGTTTGATTCCATCAAAGGTCTCATGTATACAAAAATTTGGTATCTGACACACGTACGTTGTCTAATGACACAAAATAATTCAACTTTCCTTTTTATTTTTCCCCCCACAGCATGATAATTATTGACCTCTATTCAATGCACGTTCTTTTTCTGATCTGTATATCTCTTATTTATTTATTTATTTCCCCCTCAGTAATACAAACCTATCACCTACATCTCATCCCATATTTCTGCATGTGGAAAGAAATACTGTTGGCATTACAGACTTACTTAAGTCGCCTTTCCATTGACATTGCACAAATGTTTCTCCACCTTCTGTCCAGATTGCGTGTAGCCTGCTGGATAGAGTCACACTCTGTTTCTGTGGCACAGGCATCACAGTCATGAAGAAGCACTTCACACAAATTGAGAACAGATGCCACTCCAGTGCTGTGTTTTTCTATGTCCCTCTGAAGTTCCTGCAGATGAAGAAAACAACTCTTAAGAGAAATCAAAAAACATGTAAATATAGATGCACTCTGCTCTACTTTTTCAAAACAAACTTAATACAATTGCAAACATGAAAAAAAAAAAAAAGAAACAAGCAACCATCAAATTGAAATAGATATTGTGCTTGTGACAGCACAAGTGGTGATGCAATATTATCAATGAAGCTAAGAGAATCTAGCAGTACGAACAGCTCTCTCAGAGCCTATGAACATCAGACCATCACCTGGGACAAACTGCATGCTCAGCTGAACATCTTTCACATACATCTAATCAGCATTACCAATAAATGGTGCAATTATTCCCAACCTTTCAATGTTATCACAGAGAATGTAAAGCAGAAGTTAGTAAGAGAAGTGTGGCAAAGAAAACAACAACAACAACCCTGTTCATATCTACTGCCAGGGTTTGATGGAGGTACCCTTTGTAAGTCTACTCACAAAGGTGAGCTAGCTCCACACTGGCACATCTGACACAGTGACTGGCAACAGCACTCATCAAACTGTGCATATTTAGTAAGAACATTTTCCTTCAGCTTTCAAAATTTATATAATTTTAATTGAAAGTGCAGAAGAAGATTTAGGACAGAAAGAAAATGCACTTTCACTGTCTCAGCACATATTAAATGTGATCAGTATTATTTATTATGTTGCTTCCTTGGTTGTGACAGTTTGTGGTACACTAGTGATAATGATTCTTCTTGAATGATCTTTTCAACTACTGTCTTGAGCTACAGGTTCAAGTCGAGACAAGCTATGAATGTAATTGGCTATTTCCATTGGATAAGCATGAAGAAAAGAAACCTTCCTTAACTTCTGCCTAAATTTGCAATGAACCATCACAATATTAGATGAAAAATTAGGACCAAGGTAACATAATCAAAAAGTGACCAAGAAGTACTAATGTGTTTACATCAGAAAGTGAAGATTGTTTCTTATATGTACTTTCAGTTCAGATGAAGAAAATATCTGCTAGGGTAGTTCAAGATGGGAAATTTTCTTTAGGAGAACAAAAACTTGGTAGACTGAGGCTAAGTAGAGGTAAAGGGCTCCTTATAATTTTACTAGTAAAGAAACGCAGAAACACAAAAATTAATTTAGTGCTAACATATTGTGCCTACTCAATATTCAAGCTCTAACTAGACAAATGTTGCTAACAAGTAATACGAAGTTCTGAAATAGCCTTCCAGCAGGAAATGAGGTCTAAATGTGGTATGTAAAAAAATCCATCAAATTTGAAATGGAGCAATGTTATCTTATATCAGCCATCTGATTTGGTTGTTTGTGACAATGAATAACTTACTATAACTTAAATTAATAAATTAATACCCTCTTCTCATCCGTGAAACAAAAGGATATTTTATGAACATAGAAAGAAGACCATAAAATGGAAAATCATAATATTTTCTCCTTCAGTTGTGGTCTACTCACTTGCCTAGAAAATGGTCTTCCATCATAATGTAGTTATTCTTCTTTCTCCCTATCCTGAAAAGTTATATAAGGGTGGATGCTATAAATACCTTTAATACACTTCAAAACACATACTCCAGACAGCTTTGAAATTTGAGGTTAAGGAAGTTCAGGTAACATAATCTCCTCTTCACTGTTTTGGAGTAGAGCAGTAGATAGAACTGCCACATTAGTGGTCCTGGAGGATTCCTAAGAATTAAACTTTTATTCACATTCAGAACTCTCTCTCTCTCTCTCTCTCTTTAAAACAAAACAAAACAAAACAAACAAAAAAAACCAAAACAAAACAAAAACAAAAACCAAACAAACACGTGATGTCTATTTTATTTATTTATTTATTTATTTATTTATTTTTTCTCCACAGATTCAGCTTCTTTCTCAGCTTTTTAAAATTTCTATGCTTATTAGAAAACAATTAGCCTTTTGGTTAGTTGAAGGAGCATTACTTCTACACATCACTGTCACCCAAATACAGGTTGGGTTTTTTAATCATCACAAAAGCAAACACTTTCAACTTCAAGTGGTAGCAGACTGAGAAAGTAAACAAGTAACTCTTGAAATACAGCTTTCAATCCTAGGAAAATGCTGCAGTGAGGTTACACTACCTTCCCCAGGATATCCAGTTTGAATTGCCTCTTAATTTCACTACAGAGATCAGCAACCTCCAAAACTCATCCTTGGCTGAAGAAGATGCTGAGAAGTAGACAATGAAGTTACAGAGATGGAATTCGTCCCTTCTCTTTCATAGCATAATATTTTTAACGTAATGTTGTACATGAGCAATTGGTAGCAGTATGAGCAGGGAAGATAATGGCCTCAGTGGAAGATTAAGCAAGGAAAAGAACATTAACAGGGAAGAAAGAAGAGGGATACTTGAGACTGCCAATATAATGGTCTTCTAAGATAAAACAAACAAAGATATAACCCTAGTAACAAAAATACTGGTTGCCATATATTTGAATGTTTTGTTTGCCTTTGCTTTTTCGGTTTTTAAATGATGACCACAATCTGCAGCATTATCAAATCAAATCATCAAGATTCCAAACATGGTATCTTCCCAGTATAAAATTAACCTCTATTTCTCCCCTTTAGAGTTCCAGTGAAACCACTCAAACTTCCACAGAAAACTGCTGCATGCTGTCACTCCACAGGAACCATTTTAAGGAAACAGCAGAAAGCAGATACACCAGTCATCATACCAAGAGTAAGTCCCATAAGGAGTGGGTATAACAAAACTGTGGAATGTTTGCACAGGCTTGCTAGAAAAAAAAATCCAAGTATCTAGTTAATTGATAGCAATGTTCAGCCTTGCCCAGCACTTTACCATCTCAGAAACACAACTCATTAGTGATACTTGTGTGTTATAAATTATTAACCCTGTGTAAATTGAATATAGAATATTAATAAGCAGTTATGCGCAGCCGTGTAGCAAATCAGTTGGGGAGCCAGAGAAAAAATCTGAGAAGGCTCCTGGGCCTCAACCGTATACTCAGTTTTAAAGATCAAAATTCTACTTTATGTACTTCATAAATTAACTGTCTCCAAAGCATTCTGGCACTCCTCTTCCCACACATTTCTTTCTTCTCATGAAAGAACTCAGAAGAGCATATAACTCATCTTCAGTGAGGCACCAAAAAGGTATTTCTGCTAAATAAGTACCAACAGGAACACAATAGAACAGTCTTTCCCAGTAAAGTGCTTCTAAATAAAACTACACTTGCAGCTGAATATGAAGCACCCACAAATTTTCTTCTACTGCACAGAGCCACAATCTGTGAAGTAGGCATATAAAGTAGCAGTGAATGTTCAACAGTAAATAGAAATTATAGTAAACGCTCTTAAGAGTAACATCAATTGTAATGCCAAAAGCTGGTTGGCGTATTTTTTTGCCTGCTTTAATGTTGACTGTTTTGTTCCAGGACTGCATAAAGGTTTTATGTGCTGTAAAAACAACTGATTTTAAAGTCACGTGTACAGTTTGTGCATCTTTGCGTGCAGTGTGATTGTCAAAACAAGCTGCAAAATAAAACCAAGTTAGAAAGGTTGCTAGAAGAGTCCTTTTGAAGCATGTGCAAAAATTGCAAGGTCTAATAGGTGTCAGTTTTGCTTTTTGGAACAGACAATTCAAACAACCCAAAATGACAAACCCCAAAGGAAAAACAATTGCAATAGCATGTTCAAGATACACCTCTTGGTGCCTTACCTTTCTTGGGAATGTCAAACAGCTCCAGGAAGATTCGATGCCAAAGCCAGCAGAAGGCTCTATAAGTGACACAGTAAGCACCACTTGCCTTGGTACCTGAACACATTTTTTTTCACCTCATGCCCTCTCAGCACTGATCTCGGTAAAAGCGGACCAGGGATACAGTACTTCAATTCTCCCTATACCACTGTGCACTTGGTAAGTGTATTGCATTTTACCTGCTGTTCATTTAGCTTCCTTTGTATCTCCTCAGAGTCACAAGTTTCATAGACAATTGGTCTGGACAGCTCGGACTCAATGTGGGCAAGCCAAGATCTCAGGCTACTCATGTTCTTATCCAGCTGCTGCACTGCAACTAGGGTTTCTTTCAACTTCTTTACCCTGTAAAGATAAAGAAATTGGAGCATAGGCACATGTTGAAGGTACAAGCTGAAGGAGAAGTTCTACAGTGTGTGTTTCAGGAGGATTTCAAAGAAACAACATAGATGGCGACTTGATGTCCCACAACAATCCCTTTTATGTTTATATTGTTCTTCTACTCAAGTATTTCAATATCAGAAAACTTTAAGAAATGACTTTAGCTGGGAACAGATCAACTACATTGGGTTGAATCAAACTTTTGAATTCATCATACAAATAAAATGCTTACTATCCCACAATTCAAACAGAGCAATTTACATTTTTTTCCAAAACAAAACTTTGTCTCTAGCCTTGGAGAGACAATAAGTGAGCAACCAATGTCTGGGGCACTTTCCCCGCTATTATGTGCATGCTATACATGCAGTGTCTCATGGCTCTGGACCAATTGGACCTTGCTCTTAACACAGGAAAGAAGGTTGGTTATCCCCCATTAGATCTCACAGCTTGTCAGTCTAAACAGAATAAAATCTAGCCTATTTTCTGCTTATACCTTCAAGGCTGCATGTGTGAGTTCAATTGCATGAGTGCTGGACTGGGAAAGGGAACAATGAGTTGCATCATACACGTATACAAGAAAAACTACTCCAACATTTCCACACTCAAGCTGTGAAAGAGACATATCTCACTTGCAGCATTATAGTATTATTCTAACTTCTGTGCTGGCTTTTATTTAAACCTTGCTTGCCACATCTAGCACAGGCTTTGCCAACCAGAAAATGCCCTATTTGTTCCATTCAGATGGAATAGGACTAATCATAGGACTAATCCTCTGTCAGACACAGAAACAAACAAACAAACAAAAAACAAACAAACAAAAAAGTAGAGCTTTTTTGTTTGTTTGTTTTTGTTTTTTGTCAGGACTTTGGAGTGGCTCCAGCTACCCTGAAAATCTACTCTTGCATCCAGTATATCTAAGGTTTCCTTCTAAACATTAGCAGATAAGCTCTTCATCTCACTGAACACTGTGCCTGTGCACAAATGACTACATAATATGTATGCAAGAAAAATACATCTCTCTAGTAAAAATATCAGTATCCCACCTTTCCATGTTAATGGCAGAGGGCCTGAGAGACTGAAAACAAAACTAAAAGCTCTGCTTAGAGACAAAGGTCAAATTAGACACCATCCAACTATGTGGGATGCCTACTCAACTGTAATTTTTGATTTTCAAAGATTTCATTTACAAGGTAATGTTTAAACACTTAATTATTCAGATCATCATCTCACGCTTTGTTGTGGCACTATGCATTCTACTTCAAGAGATTTGAGATAATTTCCATGCTTGATAATGAAGACTTCACACTGAAAGCTAGGTATTGTACTCATGCCATTTCTGTTTTAAAATGTGTTTTATAGATCTATCTATATCATTATCACAACATAAGTATTTAAGACTCTCAGAAAGGAAAATACTGCAGAATTTGACTGTTAATTTCTATGGTCTAACAAGGAAAACTCATCTAAAATTTTGAATTGGCTTAAAATACTTGGATTTCCATATGTCTAAATGAAAATACCTCAGTTTCCCTAAGTAATTACTTTTAATTGTCTATTTTCCATTACAAATGTGAGAGAGAATAATTTGGAGCAGAAAGTAAGCACAAATGCCTCTAATTCAAATGGTCCTAAACTAGAAAGCCTTAGAGTCCACTTAAACCTCAAACAGGAACAGCCTTGTAAATCTGTAACAGTGTATCATACAGAACTCATAGCTACTGTATTAGTCATAGTCAGACAGCCTGTTGCTAATATTAAACTTAAATGCAACATGAAAAAAGACACTAAGACCATGTTAGTTTAACGTGTATGAAGACAACAGAAAACATAAGTGAAAAAAAAATTTCTACTCCAGAGACAAGGTTTCAAGAAACACTTGTTCTATAAAATAGTCGGAGAAAAAAAAAATCACTATTAAAATCAGTTTAAAAAAATCAGTTTAAAAATTATGTTTTTATGTTAAAAAAAAAAAAAAAAAAAAAAAAAAAAGATGTAAAATCCAAAGGACAGTGCAAATATGTACCATGACGGTGGTATTAACAATTATAATTGCTCTTCAGATCACAGTTTTCCCTTTCAGGAAATAAATTAAAAGAACTCTGTACAAACCCGGAAAAATCTGTAGGAAAGAATGGGATGAAGGATAAAGAGAAGTTAAATCAAAAATCAAAGGAAATGTAGCTTGAGTTCTAGTTATACAAGCAGTTAAAATGTTTTCATCAATATGCAAAGACAGACCAAATTAAGTATGTGAAGTCTGAAATCCTATCTTTACAGCCCTTGTCTTCTCTGCCTTTTGCATGTAGTCACGATGTCACAGAGAGTGAACAAATATAGTTTGCCTCTGGTATATATACTCTTGTATTTGAAAACATCAGTAAAAGCAGTTGATGGTTTCCTTCAGGCAACAAAGAAATCATAGAAAGTTGTAATAGTTGTAAGTCTGCATTAGTTATTAAATCCTAATCTGAGATCCAAAAGCACTAGCTGTAAAATAAAGTTGTTCTCACTGTTAACTTTTCAAAGTTGAGCAGAAAGCAACTAAGGCTGTGATTTCCACATTATCAACATTTCCAGTTTTCCAGCAAACCAAGACTTCCAAAGAACTGTATCAGTTAAAAGCAAACAAAAATAGCTGCCTGCCTTGTGATATCACAATTACAGTCTGGGAGATCTGAATCCACACTGCCGTCTTCTGCCATCCTCACAGCACGCAAGTCCTCTGCCACCACCATGAAATTTTCCAGCATTAAAAAGAAGAACTTCCACTCCAAAAGCTTGCAAACACAGTGCTTTGTATGGGGGCAGGAAGAGAAACAAACTTCTCTTTGCTGCTGAGTACTGTACAGAAAATATTGCACGCCAAACAAATGTTAGCAGACGTTGCTTGATAACATGAGCCTGAATAGTGACAAGTGGTCATGTTTCTAAATAAAACCTGCATTCACCAACATGTGCCAGACTTGATCTGCAGGAATGTAGATCATGAGTGCAAGGGGAAGGGAGGGGAAAAAATATACAACAAAGCCTTCCTTGCATATCCTGAACAGTACAGTACTTGCTGGCAGTTAACATCTGTAACACTTAGAGCAGCATGAACACTTATCAAACAAATTCCACTTAACGGATGAATATTTTCTAAAAAGACAGAAAGAAAAGTCTTTGGATACAAATACACAACTGCCTTTCTACAGCTGTCTTTTCTTCAGTTACAGATCTTCACATGACAGAGAGATAAGAAGAAAGTAAAGGAAAAGAATGTGAAAAAGGAAGATTTTCACAAGGGAATAAAAAAAGTTCCATCATCAAGCACAAAATCAACATGTAAAGATTCAGACTCATATTAACATGCTGTACTAATAAAAACACTAAGAAAAATGCTTCAATGTATGACTGTGGTTTTGGAGTAAAAAAATATGCATTTATTAACGCTGACAAGGATCCAGAATAGGAAAAAATAGCAGAAAAAATAGCAGCCAAAATTCAGGTTATAAGATATAACCCAAACTGAAAAGTATCTACATAGGAACATACTCTGATATTTAGGAAAATGCTCAAAAGAGACTTGTCAGTCTTCTAGAAGTAACTTGGGGGATGCAAACGTTTTTGGTAAGTAGGAATTAGTTAACTGGGTTTTAATTGATATCAGTCTGAGCTACAACTGACCTAGTAAAATCTCCATAATTTAGCATCAATCCTTTCCAAGATTTACTTCCCAACTTTAGCAATGCAACATTCATACTTTGTATCCTTTCTCACTTCAGTAATGACTGGAAATGAAAAAGGTTATATGTTTAACTGTATATGATAATAACAAGCACAACAGATTGAATGGACTAGCATACCACAAATCCAGTTGAAAGAGACCTACAATGGTCATTGAGTCCAACTGTTAATTTACATCAGGGATAACAGCGAGGTTAAAACAGATCATTAAATGCATTATCCACATGCCTTTTAAATACAGGCAGGTACAGGACACCAACTACCTCTTCAGAAAGCCTGTTCCAGTGCTTAACTACCCTACTGGTAATTAAATTAAAGCTCTGAGATACTGCCATGTGTCCTGTCACTAGATACCAATGAGAAATGATGGATACCTCCTCCACTTCGCTACTCCAGAAAGATTTAGAGAGCAATGAGATGATCCCTTAATTTCCTTTCCTACATGTGTGATAAACTTAGTGTCCTTAACTGCTCCTCAAGAGACTTGACTTCCAGTCTTTTAACTAGCTCTGGATGCTTATAAAGGGTCTTAAACTGGAGAGCCTAGAACTGCACACAATATTCTGAGTGAGGCTGCAGCAATGCTAAATGAACTGGGAGAATCATCAGTTTTGATCAGGTGTATACACTGCGCTTATTGCGCACAAGAATATGGCTTTCCTTTATGGTTTCTAGGGCAAACTAATGCCTCATACTGAGCTAACTGTCGGCCAGCACCTCCAGATCTCCATCTGTAGGACTGCTCTCAAGCCAGTCATTTCCCAAACTGTATGTTATATCCCATGTTACTTAAAAAGGCTAAATTGAAGGCTTAGTTCTGAGAAGAAAAGTAAATAAATATTTCACATATGATAGTCTTGTGAGAGGACCTGACACCCTGCTTCAAGGTAACAGAATGAGAAGGTTTAAGCGGTTATCTCAGTTTACACCTACACTTCCTCCCCTCACCCTAAGAATGACACCCTTATCTGTCCCTATATGGAATGCTACTCTTTAATACCAAATAGACAGTACAGATCTTTTAAAGAAACATTTTGCAATTTCTGAATGTCATGTTGCTTCTCATTAGAAGCTTCCTAAATGAATTATTTTGAACATAACACTTGAAAAATTGCCTGAGTGGGTATTTCTAAAGACACATAAAAATAAAGCAAATATCTGTTATGATCAACAACTGGTGATGTATCACATCCTCTGAAACCAGCAGTCTCCTTGGCAGCAATGCACCACTTCCTGACTTGACTGCTCTGCAAGAAGTCTACAACTTTCATTACTTTAAAATGAACTGCTATAAAAGGACGTGGAGTGACCAGAATGCTTCAGCTTACATGAAATTTACTGTTTGCATACTTACATGTTTCAAAGTAGGAATGCAGTAAAATCATATGAAAATGGATTTAAAAAACACAACAAAACAAACCTATCTGCTGCAAGCAAGGCTAAAGTATTATTAATTCATATATCCTTAATCAGAGAAGTGCAAAATAGAGAGTATATATATATTTTATGAAACGCATATACAAAACCATGCCAAAATTGCTTTCTGTAGCATGAGGGATGTTGTATCATGAATCAGAGTACTGAAACAAATAAGAAATTTTTTTTTTTTCATTTATTATCAATCAGCCCTGTATTTACCTAAGCTATGAAAATTGCTGTGACATTTTTATTTTTTATTTTTTTTAAACAGCCGTGACAATAACGAATCTTTAATTTGCTGTGCACATGTCTATTTTCTCAATCAGTCTGACTTATTTTTGGAACTGTGCTTCTGAAAATCCAAATCAAAACACCAAATGCACTATTTGGATTCTGCCTTTTTTTCTTTTGTTTGTTTTTGTTTTTAATTATTATTACATTTGTACCCAGATTTAAGTGCTCATATAACATGAGATGGAATTGAAACAAGGCTCACAAAATCTGGCTGCCACCAGTCCTGTGTAATTCTAGCAGACAGTGTTTGGAATTATCTCCTTTTTACTTGCAAAAATAACATATGAAGAAATAATACAAAGGCAACCAGGAGAGAATAAATTTCACAGAACAGTGCTGATAGCTGAGAACAGACCCATTCATAATTAAAAATGGAAAGTCAGACAAGAAAAATATTTTAATTCTATGATGCCCAGTCCATTCATCTATTTCACATAGTCATTAGAAACAAAACAATTGTTTTACCTGGCGGCAATCAGATCCAGAAGATGTTGCCATCTGTCATTGATCTTGCCAAGTTTGTACTCAATCTCTGATGCTTTACTCTCATGGCTGGCTTTAGCAAGTCGCTCTCCCATTTGCTGGAGCTGGATTTTGTTCTCTTGGGCTACGGCAATTTCCTCTTGATAATCCTGGATAGAAAAGTGCAATTAGAAGATAAACACTGAATACATTCTACTTTACACTATACTATACTAACTAAGAACAATACAAAAATACCAGTGAATGTTAATGTGCTTTTGTTCTTCTAGTATTGGACTTCCTAAATTAGAGTATAACTACAAACAACTGTATCAGAAGAATGAGAAAAAAGACAACCCATCTATCAATGCATCTGGTAGAGTTAACTCCTTAAAGGAAATTGTGATTGGACATTCAGTAAAGCACTTTGTTGTTTAAGATTTTACACTGTTTTCTGATATCTTGAATGATACCACCTGAAGAAAGACAGGAAGAAAGCTGCACAATGAAAGAACACAAACACACAGCCTCACTGGAACGTATAAAGCATTCATGTCAGGTAAAACCTTGATTTCAGCTAATTCAGCATTCACTTTGCAACACAAAACAAGCAAAAAGTAAAAGAAAAATATGTAAGTACACACGCACTGCATGATACCTTTCTAAGTTTCTCGATCATTTCTTCTATGACGATGTCACCATTTTGAGAAACTTTACTTTCCATTTGTGTCAGCCACTCACAGAGCTCCTTGTTCTTCTCGCTGAAGACAGCCCACTCATTCAGTTTCTCACTAACTTGCTGTCGACGTAAGGATACCTTAAAATATTTAGAATAAAAAAGCAAATGAATTTAAGAGATAATTGAAGCCCCTTGTGTGTGCCCCAGTATAAACTCCACTGGATCTGCAGATGGAAGCTTACTTCCATTACAACAAACTGGATTTGTACTGCAAAAACTTTGCACGACTCTTTGAGACTTTAGAGGTAAGTGTCACTCTCAGGATTCTTGCCATTCTATTGCATAAAGGGAATACCTCTCTAGATTCAATATCATGTCTATATAGTGTCTTTAAAGTTTCACCAGAAGAGCAAAAAATAACACTTTTTTTTTCATGTATATAATTTTGGCTAACTAACAAGAGCTATAAAAGCTTGCCAATAGTTTCTTTTTAGTCTAAGAAATTAAATAAAAAGAAAGGTATAAATGCTTGATCAAAGCAAAAAAGAAACAAAAAGCAAACAAACAAAAAAAGCCAACATATATAGCATGGGTTAAACTACACAATTTGTGTGTAAGTGCAAAGAAAATTCAAAAATGCACTTTTTTTTTTCCCTGTAGATATTTTTTGCACAGATAGTTTTCGACTTGAGTTCCAATACACTCATTCCATAGATGACCATTTCTCCTGAATCTTGATGTTACCTTCAGGGATTTAGAAAGGCTTAGGTAACAAGCATAAAACAAACAGTCAAATTCTGTATTTAATAAAGAAGAAAAGTATTGCAATGTTTAAGAAATTATTATAGCAGTTTTATAGTCTCAGACTATGAGTAACAGTCCATCCTTGACAGATAAGGATGGAAATTAAAATCAAAGGGGTAGCAGAGGGTAAACAGCAAAATCATCTCTGCAGTTTCAGATATTTGAACTATTACTTATTTCCTCATTCTAACTCTAAGCTGTTTCTGACATTATGTTAGCATTTCAGCTGAAAAGGTGAAGACTGCATCTGCTCTTTCATAAGAACTGATTACTGTGTTCACTGACTACCACATTAGGTTGAACAGTAGCACATGTGATCTCAACATTTCCTTTTTGTGGTTCTAAACTTGATGACAGATTTCCGGAAATAAGAAACAGTTGAACACTGATGCATGAGGTTACATCCTGAAGCACTCAATATGTACAAAACTAAGATAAAACTTCTTTACTCATCTACTTATTTTACTATAGTAGTATGTTCAGCAACTACACCATAGTTTAGATGTATCTGTGTTGGATCATTCAAATGAAACTAATAAGCAGTTTCTCATTGTTAACCGAGAAGCATTTTTCCTATTTTGGGGATGTTTTTGAAGACTTCATGGAAACTTTATGTAAGGTAACTATTTCCAAGCTAGTCCCAGCAATGTCTACTGAAGTACAGGAATAACATTAGGATAATCTGAAAAACTGGATAAGGGAGTCAAATCTCTAAGTGAAAAAGAATGCAAGAGATACAATGCTAGCACAATGCACCTGAAAAATCAAACAATTCTCTTCAGCTCATTTCACAGCCAAGCAAGTCAACCTCTGACTGACACGAACATTTGAAGAGGTAGAAATAATCAACATAACTGGAGGTATGAAAGAAATGCTGAGAGGGGAGTGGACATTTCTGAGCATAGCTCCTCCCGAGTAACTGTATTACTTCTGTTTGCCCCGTGCTGCAGACTCATATCAGTAGTATGACTTTTTTGGGTTTTTTTGTCTTCTTAAGTTTTAAATACAGTCTCAATGGCAAAGTTCAAGAAAACTGAATCTAAGCAATAACTAGAGGGAAAATTTCAATGGATGTTATACCAGATTCATCAAGTGCTCAAATATGAATTTTACCTGTTCCTACATGTATCTTTTCTAAAAGATTCCACTTGCATTCAGTTGTTACTCCAACACTTTTTTAGTTTGCATGCTCATATCAAAGCTCAATACTATACTTGCCTGATGGCACAGCTCCTCCCACTGTCTGTGCAGAAGCTCTATACGCTCACTGAGGACTGAAATATCATCTGCACTTATATAGGTAGACAAGGACTCCTTCAGCAGAGAGAGGTGTGCAAGGTCATCTGTCCATCCATCAACAGCATTCTCTAATTCCTTAAAAGATGTGCAAAAGCAAAAAGGACAAGTACAAAGATGAATATTTTTAACTCACTGAATCAAAGTCATATCTGAGCAGATCCACTATCTCAAGAGGACTGCTTCAGCCTCTTTTTCAGGAAAAAGAAAATACCAATTCCGTATGTACCAATATTTTCAGCCCTGACAGAAGATGATACATCAGTCTTTCACAAAATATTCACAAACTAAATTAGCACTGAAATCTCTCTAAAGTTCAAAAGTTTTTAAGAGTTCACTGCAGTGAAAATGCTTTCAAGTTGTATCACATTTATCAACTGCAAGGAATACACCATAAAAACGGTACACAAGATCCTCAACAGTAATCTCATCTCAAATAAGAAGCACAAAAAGAACTGTTTAGAGATAATGAGCTTAAGTCTGAAACAAGAATTCATATTATAAAAACTTACCAGCATTCAGTAATTCTACAATACTTTTCAGACTCTATTCCAATATTTCTGGTCTTTTCTATATGCACCCTCCCTTTGAACTTTTCAATTAATGCCCTATAGGATTTATTCTGTGCAAATATTACAAGGATAGCTTCTTAGCTTGTCACAAAAATGTCTGGCTGCTTTGCACAGTCATTAATGTAAAGCCTGTTAACAATGAAAGATGTTACTTCAGAAAAGCATTCAGAGATGAGGCAACAGTCAACAGAGGAGTACTTTACCTTGCAACGAATCTGTTCTGCATTCAGCTCATCATGGTGTTCTGGCAAAGGCTGAGAAAGCTTTTTTTTGAATGATCTTAGCTTCTCCAGGGAGTCCGCTATTCCCTTTTCAGATCTTTCCCAGTCCTAAGAGTAGAATGTTTATTAGACCTCAGCTCAGATCTTGATTATCCTTACTGTATTTAGTCATTAGTCACATTAATCAACATAAAGAGTTAAAATGTTTCCATAAGAATAACATGTACTGAATTTCTCCTTTAAATAATAATCAGAGTCTTAAAACCAGGCTCATAGGTACAACTGGATTTTAAATTGTTTTTAGGTTACTTTTTTTTTGTATCCTATTACATCCTTTGAGAAGAAATATAGATGTCAAAGCCTCCTTTTATTGTAACATTGCCTAATTCCAACTCCATCCTTTCAGAATCACCTTCAACTCTCCAAATGATTTTCCACTTCATTTTCTGAATGTCTGGTGCATCAAGATTCAGAAAAAAAAGTTTGGAATAGTGTGAATTCAGGTCAGACTAAAGTACCTGCGGTACCTCCTTTAAATTATGATCCTAGCAGATACATCCAGCTTAGTGTTTGTATACTTTCCAAATTTTTAATTGTGTCCTTATGCAATAGCCAATCCTACTATCATGTGACATCATCGCTTCAGATCACCTGCTTGTTAAAGCCTATTGAAAAAATATTCACACAAAAAAGTCTGTAATAAGCCAGACAAATCTTAATAGTGCTGGCTGCATGATACTGGAAAATTACAGAATTTACTTCAACTCATCGTCTGCTTAAAGCTATTCTGCTTCTAGCATCTTTTTAGTATATTTCTCTTGCATTTTTCCAGTTACACCAGTATTTAATGATCATCTTCAGGATGAAGAATTACAACTAACAGGTTTTCAAAAGAACCTGTCTTTAGTGTCTTCTGTATTCTCTCTGTAAGAAATAATATGCCCTGACATGACAAAACAGCTGTAATGTTCTTAATGCAAGTAACACTCTTTCAGAATATGTGTTTGTTCTTCTCCTTTACTCAGAAGGCTAATGAAAATTCACGTTTCTAAGACCATGGCAGCATCATGTAATGAAGGTTATTTATCTATGGGACAATTTATCCAGTTTGTATGGTAATTTCCCTGCTACATTCCCCCCAAGCATCAAGTTCTATATTTTCACTGGGACACAATACCACAGAAGTTTTCATTTCCATAGATATAAGATTTTGTGATTTAAATTTTCTGATGCAATTTCCTGACTAGAACCCAAGGCAGAAGGAACAAGGCTTGAAATAGGAAGAAAAATATACTTAATGGAAATTTTTCAAAATAATATTTAATTTCTTTGCATCACCTAGTTTCTTACAAACAAAACAAACATGTTCATAATTCTATTAGACCTCTGAAGCTCTTCTAAAAGTACTTACCTTATTCTGTTAATACACAAAAGTTCAATTTTCATTATCTCACATGAAATAAGTGAAATGGAAAAACAAACAGACCAAACTTAAATCCCAATCTATCATCTTTTGTACTTGAAATGAGGTTAGCAGGCTGAAAACTGCATATGTTAAAAAGAAGTCCAAGTATCCCTCTTCTAAGTGCATTACTTATGACAGTAAATAGTCAAGACACGTGAAGGAAATACACTGACTAAGTAGATATTGATATTGTCATATGAGAGAATAAGACAGATCTAATTTTCGATATCATATGTATAAAGGCTATCACATAATTGCTTTATGCTGAAAATAGGACCAGTAGGAACATCCGTTATAAGAACCGATGGGTGTGGAAATATCAATTAAAAGACATCAAGAAACATGTAAACCTACTGCAAAATATCATTACTTCTATTTTTAAATAATTTGGAATCAGAGATAGTGAAATTATGAGCTCATGTAACATACAATGTAATTCCTGTATTTGTATTCATCCCTTAAGAATACTTCATCATGGTTCAGAATGAGAAACAGTGAACTCTATGGAAAGTACAGAAAAAAACAATATACTTACTTTCAGTAATAAAGCAACCTGTTTCTTCTGTTCTTCCAGTTGGCTGCTAACTTTCTTCCATCGTTCCTGAATTTCTGTAAGCTCTGCCTGCAGGGCTGCCTCAGCTCCACTGTCAGCAGAGAGCAGCAATTGCTTCCCAGCTTCCACAGCCAGGATATAACTCCCTTGCTGCCTTAGGAGAACTTTCTCTTTAAGCTGCAAATATAAACAACTTCCAGTCAACTTTGTCTTTTTAATTGTAATAAACAGTTAATTACAATTCATCCTCAAGCCCAAATTTAATTAATTAATTTTTATTTGATTGCATATCTTGACTAGAGCAGGAGCTACAGCCCAAATGCTCTACCCTACCTTTTATTTTACTATGTTACTGCACTAGATCATTAGAAAATTTCTCTGAGGAGTTAAAGCCATAGAAAACTTCTTTTTTCTCATTCATATCAGTATCTCAATTGATCTTGAGGAAAAACAGCCCTCTGGAAACTCACTATTCTTAGAAGCTTATTATTTATAGAATATCTTCCAGTTAAAAATGCTGGAAGACATCAAGCTGCTAAATAGTTACTGTTAGCCTCACACAAAGATCACTTCAAACATTCAAGGAATCCTTTTGTTAGCAAGAAAACACTCCTCGAATTGGACATTAAGGTATCTTTCTTTCAAGACAGCTTCAATATGAGGTTAGTTACAAAGCAAAAACAGAAACTATCAATGCTTGAGAGATTTTGTTAAATTTGCCATTGCATATTCTTTACTTCCCTTCAATCAAAATGTTGCTTCTGAGACCATGACATTTTTAAAGAGCAACTGATATCTAATGTTGCTTTCTGTAAAGCAGACGGCCTGAAACTAACGCACTTTTAAGAACTTCTTAAATAAAAAAGGTCATTAAAAATAAAATTATAAAAAGTATGCTTTTTCCTCTTCAAATACAATGGACATACCTGCACTTCATCCAGCAATGCTCTGGCTTGCTGCAATGGGATAGGAGCATTCCCCAGACCGCTCACTGGCTGACAGGAAGTTTCCACCAGCCACTTGCGTAGTTTCTCTGCCATCTCCCTGTAGCGCTGCCACTGATGGATCTGGCTGTCAATAATCCCTCTCCTCTGCTGCGCCCGACGAATTACTCCTTGCCATTGATTACTCAGAAGTGTCAACTTCAGACTAAATTCATCCCTATTATGAATTAATAAATAAAAATCTGCAGTTGCTTTCATACTTTGATCTATTTATTTACTGAAATAAGCTGGAGAGGAGGGAACGTGAGGTGTTTTTTGGCTGCTAATTATTAAGCACTAGAAGAAAAGCACTGAACTCTCATGACAGTTGACTGAGGATGAGAACTCCACATGGAGAATCAGAGATATCAAATTATCAAGATTGAAAAAAAATCACAACTCTTACTTGCAAAAAACACCTTAGTTATTGCTAGATTGAATTACCCAAATTCATAGGAAAGAATGAAGATTTCATGGTTCACCCTGAGCTAACTCAAAGCAGGTGTAAGATATATGAAGGACTGCTAAGATTTTCACAAGCTCCCCACCAAAAAAAAAAAATAAATCTAAAACTGAAACAATGATACCCTTAGCAGAGCCAGTACCCATGTACAAGCGTTAAGACTGCTGCATTCCACTGATTTCCATTCATTTGATCAGAATTATACAAAACAAAATCTCTGAGACAGGAATGAATTCCTATTAATTACGTTTATGCTTCAGATGATCTTCTCAGAGGTATATCCCCAGCTGCCACAAATTGCATGTAACTCACTGTAAATCAATTATTGCTGGGTCTTTTGGTGAAAGGTGTTTTGAAGTTCCATCAGGACAGAAATATGTGATTTATTTGACAATACAAGACAAACCTTTGCCAGAGAAGCAGCCTCAAGGCTTCTGCATTCCCAAATGCAAGCACATCTACCCCATGGCACCCTAAAGAAGAGTCTTATTTAAAATCTGATTAATAGCTTAACTGCATTGACAGTAAAGTCTACTTCAGAAAAGCACAATCTGAATGTTGACATCTCCTGCAATATTCTCTGTTCAGAAATCTCCCAATAATTTTAGTATTACTTCATACAGCCAGCAGCAGCTACAACACTAGAATGTCTACCTGTCATCTACTTGTCCTTGTTCTAGGAGGTGCTGCCCATCAGAGATGATTGAATGCAAAATCTGTTGACGGCTGAACATCTCTGCCTGGAATAGCTGTTGCACAAGAGACAAGGATGGAATTACTGCTTTTTTTAATGATTATTAGTTCTTTGAGATTTTAAAAAGTTATTTAAAAGCTAAATAGTATCAATGGAAGCTATGAATTACATCTCCAAGTACAATTGTGACATTGCTATTATAATTTACAAGAATATCTATCTATACATAGAATCTATTGCATGAACACAAGAGTACATCTTATTTTCTCACAAGTTTAAGAGTATTCTAACACTTGTTAGATTTAAATAATGTCTGCAGGTTGGTGAAATAAATTTTTAATACAATTTTATGCTGTCAACAGAATTACCTTAAAAAAAATGGTTGGCCAAGTTAAATAGCTGGAAATTAATTTTCCATGTTTTCCAATTTAGTTTCCAATTTTTCCCATCTGTCACAATAAACTTTTTGTACTACTTTTAAAACTCCATTATTACTTAATTTATGACCAAAATTACCTAAGTACTACTTATGCAAATATTGCTTAGATAAATAAAACTTTATTTTTTTATTTTTATTTTATTTATTTTTAGACCCATCTTTTCTTACTTTGTTACCTTCATATGAAGTACATCTAGGTGTCAGTTGAGGACTAGACACATTCCATGCTCAAAAGGTTTTATAGTGAGATTCAAAGGAAAAGTGTGCTAGTATGAAGATCAATACATTTTTTTTTTCTTTTGTTAGTAATGGTGTTCTAAATTGATATTTACCCTGCCTGAATTATAAGACAAGATTCATCAAGTCCAGATTATCCCCTTTATACAGCTTCACATCAGCTCAAGATGTGATGTACTAATCCCTGCATCTGCAACTGTCAGTGAAATATCAACTGGCACCTGTGCAATTAAACTTCTCAAGAATATTGTATGTACCTCAGGACTTCTACACGACATAGTTGTTTTTGAAAATGCAAATCTGCATTTCTGAATCACTCAACTAATTTAGGCATTGTTACTCAAATCATGGATTTTCCTATATAAAGAAACAGTGTTGCCTAATTTTCTTGAAGATGAATTTGATAGTGTTCTTTGAATACTTAGGCACTTATGAATAACCAAGCCTGGAACAGAGGGAAAATAATATCTCTGTTGAGCAGTTTCACCTAAACCACATATTATGGGTTTGAGAACTTCAGAAAGCTGAGTAAAAAGGAAGAAATTTCAGTTCCTGACATAACCATTTCTGTCAAGATGGAAGGGCACAGATGGATCAAAAGAGACAAGCATGTAACAGTGTTGTTAAAAGATTAAACAGAACATAGAATCATAGAATCACAAGGTTGGAAAGGACCTATAAGATCATCTAGCCCAACTGTCCTCCCTTGACCATACCTACAGAAAACCCCTAAACCACATTTCCTAGCTCCCTATCCAGACGCGTCTTGAACACTACCAGGTTTTAGCAGGGAACTAGAATGAGATCTCAAAGTATGTGCAATTACATGCGAAAAGATCCTTGCTAACTCCTTTCAAGAACTATAGCTGTGACTGTATATAACAACATTAGAAATGTATCACTGAACATTTAAATCTCAAAAAGCAGTGACATCATAAATTACAAAGATTCTCTGTCCAGTTAGTGCTGGTGGCATAAATGAAATGGATAAGATTTGCAAAAGCAAATGCAGTTAAATGCTAAAACAAACATAAAATGAAGTAAGAATAAAAGACTGTGAAGTAATTTCTGCTATCAAGCAGCCACCCAAACACTATGCTGTCAGATATAAGACAGAGGGGGTAAAAGGACATGACTCCTCTGTGATCTTTCCTGAGTATCTTCGTAGTGCAGCTGAAAGAATTGTGGGAAATGAAACTATTATTTACCACATGGGAACTCTGGTATGAAAATTGATTTGTCTTACTTTATCTTCACTAAGATTCTTGGCAGTAAGAATGTGGATGGAGAAAAAACATGCATTGCTTGACATCACCAAAGAACCTGATAGGCATCCTTCTTTTTTCTCTGCAGCAAAAGCTGGGCAAGTTCTTAATTTGTTGTAAAAGGTCTGCAAACAATTGACTACAGCACAGAGGTAAGATCAATGCTATGTGTTCTCCAAGAGAAACAAGAAAATGCTACTGAAAGGAACACAAATGGAGGCGTCATGATGAGTTATATAACTCAGCTTTTGACAGAAAAGTCTTCCTTTAACATGTTTTTCAGATGCTGTGTATGTTGGTAATTTAATGGCAAGTGTACAAAACCAGAATAAAATGAAAGAACAGAGATCTCCAAGGAGGACTGAAAACAAAAGGTCAAAATGTGTGAGGACAGTTAGGTCTTATAAGAAGACCAATAAAGCACTGATTCCTCTGGTACAAATCAATATGAAGCAGACCACGTACAGAGGACAAGCACTTAGAGACACAACAATACATTGTACAAAAAAGGCAGACAGAAAATCAACCCCTCCTACTAACTGGCTAACACAGAGTCACAGAACAGCCCAGGTTTGAAAGGACCTCTCAAAGATCATGAATCTCCAACCCCCCTGCCAGGCAGGGCAACCAACCTCCCCGTATACTAGACCAGGTCACCCAGGGTCACATCCAACCTGGCCTTGAACACCTCCAGGGATGGGGCATCCACAGCCTCTCTGAACAGCCTGTTCCAACACCTCACCATTCTCATAATAAAGAACTTCTCCCTAACATCCAACCTAAATCGTCCCTCATTCAGCCTTAAACCATTTCCCCTTGTCCTGCTGTTGTCCACCCTTCCTGAGAGCTGACTCCTCTCCTGTTTATAGGCTCTCTTTAGGTACTGAAAGGCTGCAATGAGGTCACCCTTCAGCCTTCTTTTCTCCAGGCTGAACAAGCCCAGCTCCCTCAGCCTATCTTCGTAGGGGAGGTGCTCCAGCCCCCTGATCACCTTCGTGGCCCTCCTCTGGACCCTCTCCAACAGCTCTCTGTCTTTCTTGTACTGGGGGCTTCATACCTATATCTGGACACAGTACTCCAGATGGGACCAACATATTTGCATGCTGTTGTTTTTAAATTAAGATATATTCAAAAGATGAAAGTGATGTAATTCAAAACTTACTAATATACTAATCCAGAAAAGAATGTAAGTTCCAATTATGTATAAACAGAATACTGATATACTCTACATAGTTGTAATAATGCATAAATACACATGATAACTTGCCTCATGGGCTCTTTGTTGCTCTAAAAGACTCTGGTAGTTTCCTGAAATCTCTGCTGCCAGCTTCTGTTCAGTCTGAACTAATAAATCCATCCAAGTTTCACATTTCTCCAAGAATGTCTGCTGCTGCAGCAAGAAAGACTGTAGCTTACTGGAAAAAAAAGAAAGATAAATACAGGTAAGTCTCACAAATATAACTGAGTCTTGAATGAACTTTCAAGCAGAAATTCTAATCAGATAGTGCTGTTTTTTCACATCCAGTTGCACTACTTTATTTATTTAGGTAACACAAAAAATATGCATATATATTCTTCCTCCTCATGTCAAATTCTGATTTGTGGCAAAACCATAACTCATTGGCTTCACTCTTTTCTCTTAAGTATATGAGGGGAGGAGCTTTGGTTAATTAAAAAGTATACTTTCTAGCTACTGTAAACTAAGAAAACTATACAACAATCTTTAGCTATTCCCACCTGAATCTCTCTGTAGTTTGAGACGAGATCAGAGACCACTGTCTGTTCAAGTTCTGTATTCTTTTGATTTCTTTATCATTCAGAGGAAGTCTGTAACCCAGCTCATTAAGACGGTCCAAATCTGGGGCCATGCTGCTGAACTTCAACATCTGACTCTGCAACAAGCAAAAAAAGAGATAAAAAGGAGGTCTGCAAAAGTAAGACAGTACCTGAAGCAAGCTTTTATTCTTGTTTCTTCACCTGAATGCTAGGCTAGCAAATCCACATTACATTTATTCACCCTTTTAATAAATGAAGAAATAAATGTTTTACTGTACAGAACTATCCAGATCATTAATTTAGGAAAATGTACTTTTATTAGCATGCCAAAATTGAAATACCACATATATTTAGTTAATTGTAGAAGAAATGTTAACTAATGATTAAAATGAAAAAATAAGAGCCTAAATGGAAAAAGTTATCAACTTCCTCTCAGAGCCTCTAAAAGAAAAAAAAAAAAATAAAAATTGCCAAAACACAGTGTGAAAGCTTAGATACATACAACACTGTACACAGTATTCATTATACTTCATTATAACATACTAAAAATGAATTGATAGGTTGATTCCTGAATTAAATATGAATGAGTGAGGAACTCTGTATGTTCAAAATAAGTTGAGAAAAGAATAAGATACAGGAAATCCCCCAGAGAATACTAATATTTTCACTCCCATTTTGATTTGATATTCATTTTAATCTAAAGAGTTTGCTTTTCCTTTTCTTCTTTACTCAGAGGTGTTGTAACATGGACAGTCACTCCCTGGCTACCATCAAACTTTCAGTCTTACTGTGTGTAAATTAACTAGGCTAACATAAAGAACAATTTCTCATTTGTTACTCACTTTGAGTTCCTCCATTCTACTTTGTATTGCTGAGAGGTCAGATGTGTGACCAGGATCCTGTCCTTTCAGTTTTGCTTCTGCTTCTGTTACCCAGGCCTCAAGATCTTGCAGGTTCTTAGCAAACATTTGGTAGTCCAGTACTCCAGCCTTCAATCAAAAACAACCCAGGATTTAGGAACATAAATGACATATCATCCAGATTGCTGTTATGCTCCTGATTATTCTCATTATAGCTATGGAGCTATAATGAGATGCGTTTGTAGCTATTTATATACAGCTATAGCAATTTATATAGCTATATATAAATAAAATAGTTTGTAGCTATTTATATACAGCTAGGAGCAATTGCAACTGTTGCACAGCTTACAGACTGTAGATATATTTTTTTTTAAAATTAATTATTATTTTATCATAAAGACTTTGCTGTAATGCCTGCACAAGGTGAGAAAATGAGATTTTTGAACACTGCAAAAATGCACCATTTCAGTACAAAGACTCCCTTACTCTAAGACTTCCTTCTCTGACTTCCTTTTTTAAAGCTACTTCCTCAATTTAATTTACTTTGTAAACAAAGACAACCACTAGTTTCTGTTATTGAAATTTCAAATAAAAAAAATCCCTCTTCTGTTTTGTTTCCTTATGCTAATGAGCACATTCTAGACAACAATGAATTTCTTGGCAAATCCACTGTCACCTAAAGAGAAGCCACTGCAATCAACAACATCTAACGTACAGGCTTTGAGACAAATTGTAGGTGTCAGTATGGTCACCAACATTAATAGGAATCAGTGCTATGCAGCTGTTTTGAATGTTTCACCATTTGTTTTAACACTAAAGAACAAGCTGGGAAGAGAGGAGGCTGTCTGTGGGGAAGCAGTAGTTGTGGGTCCAGACATTAGCACTATTACTGTCTTCCCAAAGAATGCTGCATTGGCATTCCAGATACACGTTCCCCTTCTCTTCCCAGAACATGCACCTTCTTACAAGGTCTCTGTATTTCATTCCAGCGTATTTTCTACTTTCTGCTTTGGCTTTCAGGGAAGACTGGAAAATGCAGATGAACATTACTCTCTTTTCCCAGGTGGTTCTGGGTAATCTATATGTTTTCAGGATTAACAGGATGATCAGATGCAAAAAATGAAAACACTGTCTACATACCTGAAGTGCAGTTTGTTGCTTGCATAGAGTTTGTTCTAAGGCTGACAGATTCTGGTTCAGAGACAGCTGATCAGACTGTATAGCTGCTGCTGCTGAGACCTCCACCTGGCTTTTTAACTCCTCTCCCAGTTCCTTAAGAACAATCAGTGAATCCTGTGCTGTCTTTATATCAGCAAGAAGATCCTGTGGAAACACATTGAATAAAGATATGAACAGTTAACCTAACACTCAGCTCATGCTATTCTCACTTGTTACAAAGAAGAAACAAAATGAAGAAACACCACCTCTATATAAAGAATTTATATTTACTACTGTATTTCAATGCAAAAGTGTCCACTGGTACTCCGCAAACAAAGGAAATGATATACAGATTACAATTTATTTAATATGTATGTGCAGAGGAACAGATGAAAGTGACCGCACAGCTGTCATTGAGTAAGCCAAAGTTACTGATGAGAAAAACTTGTTGAAAAGAATACTTTGGATTAACTGATATGCTGGTTCTAAGACCAACAGATCAACTGAGTTTTTTCTTCTTGCAATTATTCTTCATACCCTAAAACAAATACAATTTAAACTTTTTTTTTCTTTTCTTTTCTTTTTCTTTTTCTTTTTTTTTTCTTAAATCAATGAAGTTTAAAATTAATATAACTAAAATACATCAAAATGTATGGAACCACAGACAGGAGATAAACCACCTTACAGCTCTGAAACATGGCTTTGAAAATGGAAGAACATCAAGGAAGGATGTCAATGACATCCAGAAAACACCTTGTCTCTCTTCATTCAGAAAGAGTGATTAGTCTTGAGTAAGCAAGTCGGTGGATTTGGTAGAGATTCTTGCTAAAGCAAAAAGCTTTTTAAAAAGTGTGGATTAAGACTAAATAAGTGATAGAATGCATCCATCTTCTCCAGAGAGCTAACTTCAGAAAAAAGATTCTGAAATAACAAAGCAACAAGGAATAGGGATTTGGGTTGCAGAGGTAAAGCCGTCTCTCTTGCACATATGAGATCCTTCAGCAAAAGGAAATAAGTCTGCATGCAAGCTTCCAATACACCAACTACACTGTTTAGTAACTGTTTTGACTTTTAGCTCACAGAGATATGAAAAAGCGTAAAGCTTAAGTAAACATACATTGCTGTCCTGAATCCAGGTGGTTACTTCATCATCAGCAAAGTCTTTACTGGTGGCAGTCTTTAACAGTTCATTGGTCTGGTCTTCTCTTAGTTGAACTGTAGAAGAGCACTGCTGGTAACAGTCCTTGTACCTCTGCCACAGCTGAAGGAGACCCTTACTAGAACGTAGTCGCTCTGCAATCTCTTGCATAAGGTTATTCCACCTATTGAACAGATAAGATAAATAGCCTAAGCCATTTATACCTGCCCCACTTCCTTGCTGCTGTTGCCTTAGTGTTGTGGCTTTTCAGAAATTTGGTAATAATCAAGATGTAGACATCAGGGACAAAAATTAATCAAAGAAATATGTTAATATGACATTCTGACACGTCACACTAGGTGTGACACACCTGGTGCTGCATATTAATATTCGAGGTCAAAGATTGATGGCACTTTTTGAAGTGAATCTCCTGCTATTTTCACTTAGCACAGTTTGGTTTGTCACAGAAAACCAGTCATGACTAGCCATGAACTGCAAGCACCAGATTCCATCAGGGGCCTGAGATGCACAAAGCAGGTGTAAATATGAAACCATACATACTGCTGCAGTTTACTTCCAAACTCTCGTAGAACCCTTAGATTCATAAAACCCCATTCTAATTCCTATTTGAAGTACTGGCTCTAATGGCACTTTTAAAGTTACTTTCTCAAATGTAATGTTTCTGTCAAATTTCCTTATTACTTAATTACCAAGGGAAAACATAGTATTTTCAATTGTAGATAAAAAGATTAGTAAAGTGATTTTTTTTTTTTTTTTTTTTTTTCTCCCCAGTCATTACTACCAGTCTCGTTACATCTTACAGTATCTTTTCTCCACAATTCCAGTTTCTAGTACAGGATGAACCAAAGGAAGTTTGGCAGGATTATGTTTTTCCAGGAAAAACAAACAAACAAACAAACAAAACCAAGCAAGCAAACAAACAAACTACAACAAAAAAACCAAACACCCAAACCCAAACTCGACAGTTTTCCCACCAAAACAATTTTTAATCTTGGAATTCATTTTCTGTAGCTTCTCTGAGTAAATCTTCAGACTGCTTCTGGTCTGGATTCAAAGTTGGGAAAACTGTTTGCACACTACTGGCAAAAACTTAAATCTTATAAAGAAGAGTTGGTCACACTACTTCTACAACTAGAAATAGTAAGCTGAATCCTAGAGAAATTGATATGCACAGCAAATCAAACATGACATAGACTTTCAAAACTTTAAGTGCAGTATTATTTTCCAGCATAAGATTCATCTTTATGACTTGACTACAGCTTTGTACAGAGCAAAGCTACAGAGAGTAATGCCCAAATCCTTTGCTAAAGAAAAAAATCTTGCATTTATTCTTTGTAGCAAAATGAGATGGTTCTTCTCTAGCAAAAGAAACAACAAGAAACAAAAATAAAAATACATAAAATAGCACAGAACAATAGAAATTAAAATGATTGAAAACTGAGTTAAAGAATCTGAAAAGTACAGTTCAAAAAAATATGTTTTCTACCTCATATTCACTTCTTTCAAAGTGTTGGTAAGTGTTTCAGTCACTGGTGGGTGACATTCTTTCAGTAACTGATTGGTCACGGAACCAAATTTCTGTAGGCTATTTTCCTGTTTTTCCAGTTCATCTTGTAGGCTCTAAAACATATAGAAAAATAAAGTCATGGGAACTATTTCATTGTACGGACTATGAATGCAAAACTAGATGTCTTATGTTTCATCCAATTAGCAAGTTGTAAAATGTAAAGACTGATTCTAGCTCTATCTAACCCAGTAGGCAGGTGTAGCAAAAATTACATTTTTTACCCAGCATATTCTAAAAAAGTAAAAATTTTATAGAAGAAATCATTGTAAGCAAATACTTTTGCACAGACAACATAAGTGCATGGAAGTCTTTTACAAATAAATTAACCTCATGGAAGACATTAAATCACGTTTCCTGTCTAGAATTACATGGAAAATCAACAGTATTTTAAAAAATAAATAAATAAATAAATAATATTATGAAAATACAGTTATTGATCTTTGACTTAAGTCATAAATCCAATATCTTAAAAATTATAACAACATTTTGTACTTATTTTATTGCTGACTCATCCCTGACAAGCAATAAATAAATAAATAAATGAAAAGGTAGAGGATTGGCTGTAAAGTGTGTTAACAGATGCTCTTTATATCTTCCAATAACACAAAATATTTAAATGACATTGCAAATTTAATTTTCCTGGTAAATATTATCAGTGCAAGTTCTTGTTACTTTAAAAATCTGGAATTACTTTTGATTTTTGAAAGCTAAGAACACCTTTCTTTGAAGGAAAACCTTGGTCTATATAAACCTAATCCACCAACATAATTTTATAAAAGGAGTTTCAGCATCTGGATGAGGGGATTGAGTGCACCCTCAGTAAGTTTGCAGATGACACTAAGCTGGGAGGGAGTGTTGATCTACCTGAGGGGAGGAGGGCACTACAGAGGGACCTGGATAGACTTAACCGATGGGCCAAGGTGAATGGAATGAGTTTCAATAGGGCCAAGTGTCAGGTCCTGCATTTTGGTCACAACAACCCCAGGCAACCCTACAGGCTTGGGGAAGTGTGTCTGCAAAGCTCCCAGATGGAAAGGGACCTTGGTGTGCTGATGGACAGTCGGCTGAATATGAGCCAGCAGTGTGCCCAGGTGGCCAAGAGAGCCAATGGCATCCTGGCTTGTATCAAGAATGGTGTGGTGAGCAGGACTAAGGAAGTCATCCTGCCCCTGTACTCGGCATTGGTGAGGCCTCACCTTGAGTACTGTGTTCAGTTTTGGTCACCTCAGCACAAGAAAGACATGGAGGTACTGGAGCAGGTCCAGAGAAGGACAACGAGGCTCATGAAGGGCTTGGAGAATCAGCCCTACAAGGAGAGGCTAAGGAAGTTGGGGCTGTTTAGTCTGGGGAAAAGGAGGCTGAGGGGAGACCTTATCGCCCTCTTCCAGTACCTGAAAGGTTCTTACAGTGAGAGTGGGGCAGGTCTCTTTTCACATGTGACAGGATGAGGGGAAATGGCCTCAAGCTGCACCAGGGCAAGTTTAGGTTGGATATTAGGAAGCACTTCTTTACAGAAAGGGTAGTTAGGTACTGGAATAGGCTCCCCAGGGAGGTGGTTGAATCACCATCCCTGGATGTGTTTAAGAGCCGTTTGGATGTGGTACTCAGGGATATGATTTAGTGGAGGGTTTTTAGAGTTAGGGTACTGGTTAGGCTGCGGTTGGACTTGATGATCTTCAAGGTCTTTTCCAACTTGGGTAATTCTATGATTCTATGATTTGAAACTCCTATAGCTCAAAATATAAGCAATATCAACAGTGTACTAAGAAAACATCTATCACTGCTTAATTTATTTAGAAATATGAAAAAAAATGCAATGGCAATTTGATAAAGTGTCCTCTAAGTGTTTTATGTTTCCACTGTGCCAGTATCTGCACACTTCCATAACCCATCAACTAAAAAGCATATTTATCTGTATCCATAAAACAAGGACATTCATCCTCAAATCCATCCTTAGTATGTGAACAGGTACGGTATTCCTCTTTACCTGTAGATTATCAACTTGGACTTTCACAGCTTCCAAAGAACCAGTAAGAAGATAAAAGCGGGACAAAGAATATCTGGCTTCCATCAGGTAACTATTTAGTTCTTCATAAACTACTTTGTAAATGCTCCACTGATCAAGAACAGACTGCAACAATATCTTTAGTTGGCTAACCTAGGAGAAGGAAAGGAGAAAAAATAAGGAAAATGAACAACATAAAAGTGATTTGCTTTTGTTTAAATCATTTCCTTCCTTTTGATCTCAGATACTACTTGTTCCACAGGCCTTAACTTAAACCTGTTGTAGGGAGAACATTCTGCACTGCCACCAGCTGGGCTTGCGCTCAGTTCTTATGCAGTAAGTTCTGTTTTTATAGAATCAAGTCACAGAAGTACAGGATGGCAGGGACTCAGAATACATAAAAGTCCATTTTACCTTGCTTCAAACTAGACTCAAGATAAATTTCTTGACTCTGTAAGGCAGACAAGTCAGTCTAGGAAAGTCAGTAGACAGTCTGGCTTTAATGTGCTGTATTCTTTCTAAAAGGTGGGCTGACGCTATCCATCTTCGGATGATGACAGCTAGTTCTTACTGATTTTCTCCCCACTCTGCCTTACTTGTGCTTGAAATGGTAATTACTTAAATTTGATCCCTTTCTACTAAATATTAGGAGGCATCTAAAAGCTTCAATTTTAAGAATGTAAAATATCCTAAAATAGTAAATACTACATCCATCTTATGTGGAATATATGCACAAGCTTGGAGACATATGAAAACAGAGACACAGTTTATAATTTCTTCCACTACAACACAATAGAAATACACAAACTGCAAACACCTACTTATCCCTTTCCTATATACTCTGATTTCTGAAGTTTGATTATTGTTTTACCATGTGATCCAAGTTGGCCCAGGAATGATTGATTTCTTGCAGTGTATTCAAAACAGCAGAAGAGGCTTCTTCTTTCTTGTTTTGTATCAAAGACAGACCACTTTTTTCTATGCTTTCTAATTCTTTTTCCTTTGTTCTTATTGATTCTTCTAATTCCTTAAAAGAAAAAGATGACATCTGAGAATTTATTTTTTTTTCCTACACTTGGGTAGAAGTGAGTCGGGACAGAAAAGATAGTCAGTCATATGCTTCTCAATTTGTACAACATTAAAAATAGGAAAGGCACACTTAAATACTTTGTTTGTTTGATTTTATTCACAAGAGAATTACAATTCATCAGCAATTTTACTGAATATTTTAAGGTCCCTTTAAATCCCAGTTGCATGTCTTTAGTTTAAATAAAATCATGTCCTGTACACTAAACTTCTGCTGTGACCATCTGCTCTTATGACAGAGTCCAAACTTAATTAAAAATAGGTTAGCAGATTGAATACATGGGAAAATTGTGAGTCTTAGTTTGTCCCAGAGCACAGATGACTTTTTAATTAATCCAAAATTGGCTCAAGATTCTGGAAAAACTCTGCTTTACCATGCAAAGAAAAGGACAAGATGACTTCCTAGTGAAACACGTCAATTTGTTGTGCCTCCCTGCACAATGTGCAGTCTTCATTCTTTTGCCATTTCCCAGCAAAGCCCCCTTCCTGAGGACTGAGCCTCTGCTTTATGTGTATTCTTGCACTTTTATTCTGGATTATTTCAAATTTTTGTTATAACTTATAGCAATGATCTTGTTACAGATTACAACCTTGAATAATGCTTTTACAAAACTATTACTAGTAATTTAATTTATTATTATTATTATTTTTTAATTAAATATTTCTCAGTTGTCAGTAGCATGTTGGGCTTTTCACCAAGCAGAAATAAAAGTAATTCAGATTTTAACAAGATCACTCCAAATTCAAAAGGCAAAATAGGCAAAAGCTTCAAACAGTAGTAACAACAAATATTTCTGGTTTTCTGTGAAGAGAGATACCAACTGTATCATTCTAAAGTCATGGAAAAATTAAAGATTCATTATTGTTTCTGATCTGTGATGAAAAATAAAGGTGCCACTCATTATTATGACAGTAGGCAGCAACTACCATTGGTTAATCAATAAGCTGGAGCTTTTCTACTAGTTGAACGGTGTACTTGGGAGTGTCTGGTACTGTTATTTCTAAAATAATTTGTTTCTCTGATGATCAAAGTCTTGCCATTCGTAACTGGCTACCTAAGCATGTTTGCTAACTTTGCTGACCTAAAGAAACCAAAGAGGTAATAAATTAGATTCAGCTTTGAACTACATCCAAGCATAACTTGTCAATTCTGGCAGGCTACCGTAAATTACACTTGGTTCAGTTAGATGGGCGTACTGTGCTGAAAATATAAAGACACTTTAACTGAAAGCAGGCATTAGGTCCAGTTTGAAAATCTGAGTCAAGAACTTAAGAAAAAATAAAAGTATTATTTTTTAACATACCTGACCTAAAAAAGTATTTGTCTTTACAAAATCAAATATGAGCTTAATACACTGGTGATTTTAACAATAAACCCTAGTCTGTCAGCTCCAGAAACAACCTTCTGATTACTTAAATACGTGCTGTTCCTAGTCTGATGCCCAGAGTCCACTGCATATCCCTACTCACTGTTGTGTAGTCTTGTATAAATTTTACATATAAAACTGAGATGGTTATGAACTGATCTATATTTTGCACAGCTGAGCTTTGCGTCATGCAATCTTTGCCAATTCTAGTCTAGATTACACTTTACTCTTTTGTAAGTGAAATGAGTCCAACATTGTTCTCTTTTCTGGCTAGTTGAATATTTGAGTATGTGTGATTCCAAACATATTCTGAAAAGAAAAATACATTCTTTTTACATATTTCTTTGTGTAGTCCTGAAGAAATGAGAGTACCAGGGGGAAAAGAAGAAATGGGACAGCAGAGGAGGGCAATGATGAGGCAGAAAAAACAAGTTTCTGAATAGACAAGCATAGCGGTCACAACATCAAGTTCCAAATGACTGGCCAAAGAGGATAGTGTACATTTTCCTTTAACTGTCTTCTAAGTTCAGTAAGCCTGACATATTTGGAAATGACCACACTTTAATACTGAGTGTCAAAATAGCAATGATATTTGTTGCTTTTAAACATCTTTGAGACAGACATTAATGCTCTTTCTTCCTTTTCTTAGTGTTTTCACCTTAGAAATGAAATCTCTCTCCCACTGAAGTACAGAGAAATTTGGTCGCTGACTTCAATGGTATGCAAATACCACAGGGCTTTATAAAGTCTTGTTTCTACCTGCTAGAATTAGACTATTGTTATTTAGGATGGAATTTTACCTGACAGTCTTTCAAAGCATTCTGTACTGAAGCCTGGTCTCCAATTCTCTGTTGTTTTTTCAGCTTCTTCTCTTGGGTTTCAAACCAAGATTTTAGGCACTGCACATTATTTTCATATTCTGTCCAGGATTCCTGCAGACTTTCCAACAGCTGGATCTACAAAGAAGAAATATGAGCGCATACTTCCTCATACAATTACCTTTAATTCTGGGTCAGTTAAACAAATCATTAAAAATAATGCTGACCAGTTCCTTCTCAGAAATCAGTAATGCTTTCAGAATTTAAAAATACTACATGTATTCAAATTGAAATATATTTGCTATTTGTAAAAGAGTTCATAATTAAAAACAACAACAACAACAACAACTCTACTTCATCCAAGAATAATTCTATGTACATAACTTATTCAAAAATCACAATGCATGGAAAAGAACTAACAGTTTGGCTTTGGCTCTTTTCAGAGAGTATGTACTCTCCCCAGATAACACAAGGTATGTAAAAATACATTCTTTATTTGTTCCTTATAATTGTGATAAAGACAATGATTTATATTACCTCCTTTGGCAACTGGCTGCTTTAAAATCACTCTTATTTTTCTGATCTAGGTGTTATTCAGTGAATGATTAGGTAGTAATCATTCTTGGAAAGATAACATAAAACAGATAACTAACAATAGCAGAATTTGAATCCTAGTCAATTAGCTGAGCACAGAAACAAGACAATTGAGAGTCTAGTAAGGAAAGTAAGTAGTAGATTAAAGATACTTAGAATGTCCTGGTATAGTAATGTTTGGTTTGTTCAAGTAAACGATGCCATGTGAGGCTATACAGAAAGGCAAAGGAGAAGACAGATGATCTTCAAAGACAACTTCCTCAAGTCACAAGAAGATAAATCCTAGGCTACAAGGAAATAGTGTGGCAGAGTTTGGAGGTCTGGACAGAACTGAGACCTTCTTACTGATCTAAAAAAGAAAAAGAAGTGTGAAGTGGATGTCTGGCTGTGCAGGGCTGGTCTTAGGAAAGCAAAATTTTAGCTAGAGATAGCTATTGAAGGACAGAACTCTTCCCGTTATTCATTATAAATGCATCAGCACCTAATATAAAAACCACAGAATAGACTGAGCCACACAGTACCTTCTTCACTCTGATTCTACTGCCAAGGTCTCCTTCTCATGTGTCCCAGGCCCTTTGGCAACACTGCAGTTTCAAGTATGACAGGGCAAGAGAGCCCCTTTCTTCCCTTTTGGGGAAAAGGAATGAAAAACAACCCAATTCAGACAAGGAGAGAGAAGAAATTTACTACAAATGGTAGAAGAATGTAAGATAACAATAAGAGAGTTACAATTAATAATTCAAATGAGAGAGAGAGGAAGGCTATGACTGTGCTGCTCACTGCAGTGATGGAACTAGAAAATCCTTGTCACCCACAATCAGAGATCACATGGAGACTTTTGAGAAATGCAGTACATTTCAGTATATCTTCATCTTGGAGAGTCGTAACTCATTTGAGACTGCCAAAAAAAAAAACCAACAAAAAACCAAGAAGTGCAGCTCCACAGTGTACTGTGCCTCTGCATTCAACAACATAACAAGATGTCATGATATGGAATATTGACATAACTAGGATAGGCAGACTGAGGTACTAGCTACAGTAGAGGAAAGTTGAATTAAGAGCTACTTAAATAAGCTGTACGTATAAAAGTCTACAGAACAAGACAGAATGTGTACAAGGATGCCAATGTCACTGTAAGGCTGCTATCACATTTAAAGAATTATGGAGGATGGAGGAAGTTTCTGGTGAATGGAAAAAGGCTATACTTCAAATTCTGTAATAGATCATTTCCACTTGCATGAAGTAGCAATAAATGTAGTCCTACCGAGAGCAAATTGAGCCTGAAATAACTTACTGCCTTCTACAAAGACATAAACAGCAAATGGGGAGTAGTAGATACTGTTTAGCTTGGCTTTAGCAATGCTTTAAAGATCAGTGATCAAAATTTTCAAGGTCTATCTGGCAGCCACGTACAAGACTGTCAGATCAACATGGTAAGTCTTAAGTTTGATACTGTTTAATTCTTAATTGATAAACTGAACAACATGAGGAACTGTACTCTCACCAGGTTCACAGACGATACTGATTTGGAAGAAGTAGTTGATATGCTGCAAAGCAGAATTGCCATTCAGAGAATGCTCAACAAGATGGAGGAATACACTTGTGAATTCTCAAGAAATTCAGTAAAGGTAAATGCAGAGTCCTTCAAACTGGACAAGGTAACATGCAGGCTGGCAGAAAGCAACTTTGCTAAA